>NC_089796.1:78388862-78408862 GCF_040412425.1 Macrobrachium rosenbergii
TGTATACGGATTATATCTGAACAACTGCCTTATTATTATTATTATTATTAACATTATTCTAAATGGACTTGGGAAGCTTCCACCAATATCTCTTGTGTTTACTCCACAATATATGTACAAAGCACCTGCGTCCATTCTTCGACCATCCTTATAAACAATCATTGCTTTATTTTCCTGGTATCCAATTACCCTCACAACCTTACTCTTGCTCACATTTACTCTCAATATTCTCCTGTTGCAAACATTTTCAAATCTCTTCACCAGATGCTGCAGCTTTGCTTCAATATTCTGAATCAGTATTGTATCATAAGCAAACACCTGCAGCCATTCCATGACTCACTTCCATGTCACAAAGATTTGCAACCCCATCTGTTTTCTCTATTTTCTTTTCTCTCGCTTCTTGCATGATTCCGTTCGTAAATGTATTAAACAAATACAGAGACAAGACACACACTTCTCTCAGACCCACTTTTACACATCCCCAGTCACTCTACATGCTACGTATTATAGCATATGCTTTGCCTCCATCAAAAAAAAAAGTTTCAATCAGTGTCAACAACTCACCTTGTGTGCCAAGAACAGCTGTATTGTATCACAACAAACACTTGTCCCACGTAATCTTCTGTCTAAATCCACATTGGTCTGCCGCCTATCAATTCTTATGATCTCTCTTATTTTCTCAATCAAACACCCACCTTCCACTTTCCCTGACATACTAAGTAGAGCTATTCCCCTATATTTTTTTTTTTTTGTCTTATCTATGACATTTATCTCTGTAGGGCGGAACCATTCCCTAATCCAAACATACCTTACAAACCTTGGTGAGCCACTCAATTACCACATCACCATAATGCCACTGGCAATTATATCAACTACTGTCTTTTTTTTTATTATTGTAAATATGAACTGTAACGTATACATAAGTACATAATAATTCCCAGTACAAAAGATGCAGGGATTCATTCACCCCGGCACATATTTCTCACCGTGTGATATAAAAACTCATTACAAATAATTATAAAAACTCACTGCAACTAATTCGAATGAAATTACTCAGTCTTACTGCCGCCATAAGGGAATAATAGTACGGTTTAATACAACCTAAGCTCCCACGCGCTAATAGCCCAATAATACCGAGCCATTTAAGCAATAATCGGCTCCAAAATGGAACGCGCTTGAAAAATATAGTAATAAGGGAAGAGGAAGTCCTTGTGCAGAGAGTCAGGGAGACTTCACTCCCATCTGTTCGTCGTTAAGTGGATCGCGATTGAAAAATATAATAATACAATGGTCAATGAAGTCCTCCTGGGGAGAGAGAGAGAGAGAGAGAGAGAGAGAGAGAGAGAGAGAGAGAGAGAGAGAGAGAGAGAGAGAGAGAGAGTAAATATCCGTGGTAAATGGAACGCGATTGAAAAATATATATATAGTAATAATAAGGATCAAGAAAGTCCTCTCGGAGAGAGAGAGAGAGAGAGAGAGAGAGAGAGAGAGAGAGAGAGAGAGAGAAAATATCCGTGGTAAGTGGAACGCGATTGAAAAATATATATATAGTAATAATAAGGATCAAAAGTCTCTCTCGAGAGAGAGAGAGAGAGAGAGAGAGAGAGAGAGAGAGAGAGAGAGAGTAAATATCCGTGGTAAGTGGAAATTTGAAATATATATGTATATATATAATAATAATAATAAGGATCAAGAAAGTCCTCTCAGAGAGAGAGAGAGAGAGAGAGAGAGAGAGAGAGAGAGAGAGAGAGAGAGAGAGAGAGAGAGAGAGAGAAAATATCCATCGTAAGTGGAACGCGACTAAAAAATTGAGTAATATGGGACATGAAAGCCCTCGTGGGAAATAGAGGGAGGGCGAGAGTGAGTTCAGTGTTTGGCTAAATCGGAAAATGGTAAAAATCATGTTTGACTTAACATCACTCAGGCAGAACGAGCAAGAAGTAGCGTAATGCACAGATAAAAAAATAAATGAAGATAGTTACATCATGAATATACAAATACAATAATAGATACGGTAACATCAAATATTGTCATTAAAATTAACAGTTACATCGTTGCTTAAGTGAAGTGAATCAATAAGTGGCTGCATGGTAAGAGATCAGTTAATCATCAATGAAATAATTTCGCTGAAGATCACGGGTTCCAGTCGTGTCAGTCCCAAGTCTTTTAGGCTTCTGATGATATTTCGGCTTAAATCTAATGTAAACTTACTCAACCTAACCTAACCTGACCTAACCTATCCTAACCTAGCAATTACATAGCGACCAAAATATTTGGGGCTTGACAGCTTACTTTCCATAACAAAATTGTGACTATCAAGAGAATGGGGTTTCTCTCTTCTACACGTGCTGGTGTACAGAACAAGAGACAACTCACAGAGAGAGAGAGAGAGAGAGAGAGAGAGAGAGAGAGAGAGAGAGAGAGAGAGAGAGAGAGAGGCCCGGAGTGTTTGGGGGTTGACAAGGCAGAGTTTAGCATCAGTTCCAGCCGACTTTCCTAAAAATATAATTGTGACTCTCAAGAAAATGGGGTTTCTCTCTTCTACACGTGCTGGTGTACAATACAAAAGACAACTCAGACAGAGAGAGAGAGAGAGAGAGAGAGAGAGAGAGAGAGAGAGAGAGAGAGAGAGAGAGAGAGAGGTCCGAAGTGTTTGGGGGTTGAAAGGACTGCGTTGAGCATCAGTTTCAACAGACTTTCCTAAAAATAAAATTGTGACTCTCAAGAAAATCGGGTTTCTCTCTTTTACACGTGCTGTTATATACAAGAGAGAGAGAGAGAGAGAGAGAGAGAGAGAGAGAGAGAGAGAGAGAGAGAGAGACTTAAGCAATCGATAGTGTCAATATATGAAGAGGCCGCCTATTAAGGCTCTCCCACTCTACTTGACGGCTGTTCAGAATTGCTCTTTCCTTTTATTACCGATTGGCTAAGTGCTTCCTCTTTGGGGTCTTTCCCGACTTGGTGTTTTCGATTTTCTGTTCTTTTCTTTATGTCACGAGTTTCCTTTTGTCCCTTTCCCTTCGCAAGCGCGTTTGATTGTCTCTCTCCCTCTCTCTCTTTTTCATTTATCTCTTCACTTCATCTTCTTCTTTCCGCATTTATATTATTTTCTTTGGATTTCTCTATTTTATCTGGTCCTTTTCGTTCTTGCTGTCGCTCTTCAATCTGTTTTTGGATTTTAATTCGTCAAGTTTCCCCCCCTGCCATATTCGTGGTCTTTTTGTCCCTTCTCAAAATTCTGAATAATGAATCGCAAAATTTGTATTTTTAGGGGTTTAAATTTTCCATTTTTTTTAAGTCCATACGATGCACTATATGACGGAAGATACGACGTACTAAAGCAAGGAAGCTTATTCTCTCTCTCTCTCTCTCTCTCTCTCTCTCTCTCTCTATGTATGCATAAATTTATGTTATATTTTGATTCTTTTTTTTTTTACTTTTCCCTATCCTCTCTATCTCTCTCATTGTCTGTCTCTCTCTCTCTCTCGTCTTTGCATATTTTTCATGATAATAAAAAGATATCCTTCATTGTTCTCTCTCTCTCTCTTCTTTGCATGTTTACATGATAATAAAAAGATAATCCTTCATTATTCTCTCTCTCTCTCTCTCTCTCTCTCTCTCTCTCTCTCTCTCTCTTCTTTGCATGTTTACATGATAATAAAAAGATAATCCTTCATTGTTACATGATAAAATAAAAAGATAATCCTTCATTATTCTCTCTCTCTCTCTCTCTCTCTCTCTTTACTCCAGCCTTACTAGTAATTTCTCAATGAACGAAAGTCCAAGCAGCGCATCACAGAATGGAACCTCTCTCTCTTTCTCTCTCTCTCTCTCTCTCTCTCTCTCTCTCTCTCTCCTCACTTCCTTCATCCCTTTCCCTCCTTCCCTACCAGAGGGGTCGTTTCCCGGGCCCATTTTATAGGGCCCATAACCGGTATTTATTTGACAAGCGCGCCACCGCCGGAGCAGAGGCTCCAGAGGAGCACCTGAGGACACTAATTCGGGAGCGGGTAATCCCCAAACCAGCAGTATTCCCGTCCTGATCCCACGCGAATGCAATTACAATTCTACGGTGGGTTGCCTAATGCAATTACGCCGGAGGGACTTTCTTGCTTTTTTGATGGCCCGGGTGGTCGTAGTGTACTGTACGTCACGTAGGGAAGTCGTTCGTTGTTTTCAAGTCCTGTGCTTGTAGGGACGTCGTCAAGTCCTGTGCTTGTAGGGATGTCGAAGTCGTTAAGTCAAGTCCTGCGCTTGTAGGGAAGTCGTTAAGTCCTGCGTCTGTAGGGATGTCGAAGTCGTTAAGTCCTGCGCTTGTAGGGAAGTCGTTAAGTCTTGTGCTTGTAGGGATGTCGAAGTCGTTAAGTCAAGTCCTGCGCTTGTAGGGAAGTCGTTAAGTCCTGTGCTTGTAGGGAAATCTTTAAGTCCTGTACTTGTAGGGAAGTCACTAAGTCATGTGCTTGTGGGGAAGTCATTAAGTCCTGTGCTTGTAGGGAAGTCATTAAGTCCTGTGCTTGTAGGGAAGTCGGTACTTTCTGTGCTTGCAGGGAAGTCGTTAAGTTCCTTGCTTGTAGAGGAGTCGTTTAGCCCTGTGCTTGTATGGAAGTCGTTAATTCCTGTGCTTGTAGGGAGGTCGTTAAGTCCTGTGCTTGTAGGGAAGTCACTAAGTCCTGTGCTTATAGGTAAGTCATTAAGTCCTGTGCTTGTAGGAAGTCGTCAAGTCCTGCGCTTGTAGGGACGTCGTTACTTTCTGTGCTTGCAGGGAAGTCGTTATTGTAGAGGAGTCGTTAAGCCCTGTGCTTGTATGGAGGTCACTAAGTCCTGTGCTTGTAGGGAAGTCGTTAAGTCTTGTGCTTTAGGGAAGTCATTAAGTGAAGTGCTTGTAGGGAAGCAGTTAATCCTGTACATGAGTTCCTTGAGAGCTGTCAGTCAAATTAACCTAGTAATACCTAGTGCATCTGTATAAGTGTATATGTATATACTGTATATAGGGTATACATATTTGTATGTATATGTGTTTTTCTTCTGGCCTTCAGCAAATCATTTTGGGACTAGGCTGCTAGCCACGTAGTCTTCGCCAACCTAGTTGTAATCCACCACAGTCGAATAACCACTTGACGTACAATTCATTACGTGTGTCAACGAAACCTCAAATACCTTAAGGAAACGAACCCAAGTCGTACCTTACCCGAGTGGTATCGACCACGGGGTATGTGTGATTTGAGACTGCTAACCAGACAATAGGTCACCCACACACGCACGCACGCACTCACACACACACACACACACACACACACACACACACACACACACACACACACACATATATATATATATATATATATATATATTGGTATATTATATATGTATATATATATATATATAACATACTCTCTAAATCTATTTATTAATGTAAGCTGTACTTGTAAAATGTCTGAAACTAGTTTTCATTATATTTTTATGAAAATACTTATTATTATAACTTGACCGGGCAAAGAAAGACGATACAGGTTGCTCACAATATATATAATAACGATAAACCAGTACGGAGTCACAAGACACTCGGTTACAACACCTTTTGACTCCCGTCCAAATTCTGTGACATGTAGGTATTTTGAACTGAATAACAAAGGGGGCGAATTACAATATGCTCACACTACCTACCACGTAAGTGATTCATAACCCCCAATGCTTATTTCTTAATTATTACCTTCGCGAATGACATTGTATTGAGATTATATCACCATGTTTGAATGTTTTTAGGCCTCTTCCATAAAATTAAAAACAAACTATTAATAGGATTTTAGTGGCGTTATGTGGAAGAGCTGATTAGACTTTGGGAATGAATCGGCGCTTGGTGAGCTAAAAGGCGTTTTCTTTCCTCGGTGCTTGATGAATCCTTCTGAAGGGCCGCGAGGAACACTCCCCCCACCCCCACCCCCCCGAAATATACAGAATCGAGAAACCCCTAAAACATCGCGTTTTGACCGATGATGCATTTCATGACGGGACGGTTCTATAGACAATAAATTCGCTCAGACTGCCTCGGATGTCGGCGTATTGTGTCTCGCAAGGGAGATTGGAATGCTGATGGGAATTCTAAACACTGCTTTGCCCAAGGCTGCGACAGACGTGCGCACGGATAGATAGATGGGTACAGTAACAGAATAGATAGGTAGGTCTTACTTCCTGTTGTTGGATTACGTTGGCCTTGTCCCGGCACTGTCTCTTGCTCGTGGAGAGAGAGAGAGAGAGAGAGAGAGAGAGAGAGAGTCTGTTGCTGTTGTTAGATTAAACTGGTTTTTTGGCAACACTGTCTTGCTCTCTGAGCAAACTGGTGAGAGAGAGAGAGAGAGAGAGAGAGAGAGAGAGAGAGAGAGAGAGAGAGAGAGAGAGAGAGACTTAAAATTAATTTAGATTTGTGCCAACAATAATTCCGTAGAAAGTGTTGTTGGCTTTGTGCTTTATGAGAGAGAGAGAGAGAGAGAGAGAGAGAGAGAGAGAGAGAGAGAGAGAGAGAGAGAGAGAGAGAGAGAGAGAGAGGTTGGTTTTAAAATTAATTTAGATTTGTGCCAACAATAATTCCGTAGAGAGAGTGTTGTTGGCTTTGTGCTTTATGAGAGAGAGAGAGAGAGAGAGAGAGAGAGAGAGAGAGAGAGAGAGAGAGAGAGAGAGAGAGAGAATCAATGCCCCAAGTCCTTATTTTTAAATCAATGATTCTTCTACCGTAACGCAATATCTTTCAATTATCTATACAAAGGTTATGAATAACCCCGTGGCGAGTTTGTTCATCAACTTCATTCTGATATTAATAGTTATATGCGCTGGCAATTTTCAAATGGAAGATAAAATGCGAAGCTGGCTGAAAGTTCTGTGTTCTTCGTCTCGTCGATGGGATACCAGAATGCGTGTCAGATAATAGATCAACCATTAATTAATCAACCAATCGACCTTTAAGACGTTCGGTAGAAAACGTAGTATCACCAGTTTATCAATAAGTCACTGAGGCGTTCACGTAGAAAATGGGAAATCGTCAGTTTACCAAAAATATCTGAAGGCTTCCGGGGAAATATATGGGAACCTTCTGTTAATTAACCAATCTCTGTGGCTTCAAATATGGGAAGCTTCTATTAATTAACCAATCTCTGTGACTTTCGCATACAAATAAGGAAATGTTTGCTCAGTCAATGGCCTCTATCGTGTTAGAGTGGGACAAAGGGAAATTCTGCGTTCGATTCGATTCCAGACAGGAAATTAACTCAGGGAATTAACCAGTCAATCCATCCATCAGCCTCTTTCGGCATTCAGGTTGAAAAATGGAAGTCATTAGTCACATGTACGGTGATCGGGAAGGTAAAAGGGGAAACATCAGTCAATCCATCAGCTTCTTTGTGCTAGGTTGAAAAAAAAAATGGCGGGGTACACCTTCCAATCAGTCAACCTTTACATCAATCAGTAAAAATAAAAGGTAATAAAAAAAGGGGGGGAATCGTCAGCCTAAACAATCACTCAGTCTCTACGCATAAAATCAGAATAACGGCGAATCCGGAAAAGACCAAAAATATCACAGCGGCCACCCACCCACCGGGAAGGAGGCAATATTGGCAAAAAACGAGCAATTCGACGCAGGGGGCCGAGGAGAACAAAGACTCCTAAAGAGAATATCTCAGCCTCGCGAGAAAGTTTTCCGGAACTCGCTTCTAATAAAAATATAGAGATCTTTGGTGCGCGCAAAATTCCTTACACGAAACAGACAGACACGCACACACACACACACACACGGACGAGGAAGAGAAACGTACAGCGCAGCGCATGCGCCCTGCATCTACTAAGGGCATTTTTATTTGGGTTTTTCATGGGCGATGAGAGACAAGAACCGCTGATAACATTCCATTTCCGGCTGGGGGGGGGGTTTTGGCAGGGTGAAAGTTATTGCTCGGCCAAATTACCAGCCTAAGGGGAATATCAAATGGTAATACACTCCGCTCGTGTGTTATGTCCACCAAATATTCTGGCTACATGAGAAAGTATGTAGGCGTCCCTATATATATATATATATATATATATATATATATATATATATATATATATATATATATATATATATATATATATATATGCACATATATATATATATATTTATATATCTATATATATATATATATATATATATCTAGAGAGAGAGAGAGAGAGAGAGAGAGAGAGAGAGAGAGAGAGAGAGAGAGAGAGAGAGAGAGAGAGAGAGAGAAAACAACGATTACAAGAGTGAAGGTAATATTCGGTGTCTTCAAATTTTGCGATTTGAATCTAGGAACCTTAGCAAGTCTTTGGGATGAGGTTGCAGGCCCTATGCCCATTTCCAAGCTGGATGAGCTTAACCTCAATAGACTAGCTACAGGTACGCAATTCACAGCACAGCGGGATTTAGCGTAACAAGTGTTCAGGACCGCCCAAGATTCGAATCCACGATACATCTACCTAATATATAGGCTATATATATAAAACCACACACACACATACATATGTATATATATATATATATATATATATATATATATATATACACATTATATATATATATATATATATATATAGAGTATTTATATATAGAGTATATATATATATATATATATATATATATATATATATATATATTTATATATATACATATATATATGTATTTATATATATATACATATATATATGTATATATATATATATATATATATATATATATATATATATATATATATATATTTTCTTACATGTTAAAACCATTCATCTTAGATTCAGATAAAATAATAAGGACAAACGATTTCCTGTTATTTAAACAAAACCGTCAAACAAAATTCTTTTCCATTCGAGCCGCATTAGCGCACTGTACAAAGAACTTTCTCTGTCAGAAAAATTCTCTGGGATTTTTGCCGTCTCGATTTTCCCTGGAATTTAATTTCGCGTACCGAAAAAGCTTCATTGCCCGATTCGCGAAATTAGTCTTCATGATGAGGCGATACCATGGTTACGGCAGCCAGGCGCTGGGATATTATTACTTCGGAGTGGAGATATCAACAGAATTCTCCACCAAGAATAGGCAATAATCTTCTAAGAAAATAAAAAAAGATTACTCAGACATAAATACACACAAATTTATATATATGTGTATATATAAGTGTGTGTGCATGTGTGTGTGTGTACAAGATGCCTGTCCTTCTTTCATATATATATATATATATATATATATATATATATATATATATATATATATATATATATATATATATATATACATATATATATATATATATATATATATATATATATATATATATATATATACATGCATACAAATATGAAACCATAAATTTAACTTAATATCCAGTTTACTATACCTCAGGAATAACTTGCGCACACAGGGAATTATAAGTGATAAGTGCTTCGTTACCAGTGGGATTCGAACTGCTGCCTGGTTGGGAACAGTGAAAATACAGTGACTGTAATCACTGAGCTATGAAGATAAATCTTTCCCGGTGTATATGGCATATATATATATATATATATATATATATATATATATATATATATATAAATTTTATATTTAAATATATATATATATATATATATATATATATATATATATATATATATGTATATATATATGCATATACATAGATATGTACATACATCTATTTGCGTGCATGGTCGACTTCCAGACCGTCATCAGAGGGTGATCGAAAAACATCCCCACTCGAAAATTTATGAGTAATTGCATCGAAACCAATTTCGAAACCAATTTGGAACATCGTCAGCGAGCGTACAGATTTAACTTTTGAGGCCCCGGGGTCCATTTGATCGAAATATATTGCTTCGGGTCTATCTGGCAGAGGCTTCAGTTGTCACTCAGAGGGAAGTAATGAGGCCCCTTTATGGGTAATGAGGCGGAGAGGGAGAGATAGGATGGAGGGAGGGAGGGGGAGGAGAATGAGAGACTTGAGATTATGTGAGATGGCACCGAAGGGTTAACGCTGGCGCCGTCTGTCACAAGGAGTGCCAAAAAAAAGGGGGGGGGGCCGCGGTTCTGTGGACCCCCATAACAAGATGCCACGGGAGAAGGAAGTCATTCACTACGTTTTATTTCAGAACAAAAGAACGTCACAAGGGAAACATTAACCCAGAATCAATGGCTGGCTGGGATTATTAAAGAAAGAGTGGCGGGAGTATCAGATGTTTAATATCGTTCTTAGAATAGAACAGAATACAGGAGTTAGGCCCAAGGCAAGCGCTGGGACCTATGAGGTTATTCAGCGCTGAAATGGAAGTTGGGAGAGAGTGGAAAGGTTTGAAGGGTGTCGCAGTTGCACTATGAAACAATTGTTAGAAGAGGGTGGAAAGTAAGATGGGAAAAAGAGAACATGAAAGGGTGTACAGTATAAGGAATGAAAGGGGTTGCAGCTCTCTCTCTCTCTCTCTCTCTCTCTCTCTCTCTCTCTCAACCATTAAATATTAAAAACCGCTTTTTTTTTTTTGTCTCACGGTCTCATATGAGGTTTAACTAATTGATTGTCAAAAGGGATTTCCCGTTTTTTTTTTTTTAATGCGAGCTACTTGGAGATTTCATTTAAAGGGAAATTACGATTTTTTTCTCTCCCGTTATTCATCATAACCTTCAAACGGAACCAGCGTAAGCGCCACCATTTTTTGACCGCCGAGTTTTTTCTAGATCTCTTCCTCTACATTTCACATTTTCTTTTTCTGTTGCTATTCCTATTTTTTTTTTTTTGGGGGTGGGTGGCTGGGCAGGGTCGGGGTGTAAGCAGGGTAAGCTGACACCCTTCGCTTACTATAGCCATAAGTTTTTTCCATTTTTTTTTTATGTGAAGAGCTCAGAGCCTCAGGGCCAAAGAGCTTAGGAAACATATGATTCCGTTTGAGGTAATCGGATTCCTCAGGGATCACGGCGCCCCCTTACCATTGAGCAGGTTAGACATATTTATCATTTCATCTACCTCTCTTTGGGAATTGTTTTTGATCAGTGATGTGGACTTTTGTTTGGCTAACTCTTTGATTCCTAAAAGGATTGCGCAGGGATTTATTTGAATGGAATATAACGAAATGGAATGTAAAATTTA
This sequence comes from Macrobrachium rosenbergii, assembly GCF_040412425.1. Lineage (NCBI taxonomy): Eukaryota > Metazoa > Arthropoda > Malacostraca > Decapoda > Palaemonidae > Macrobrachium > Macrobrachium rosenbergii. The sequence goes on from NC_089796.1 coordinate 78,399,989, forward strand.
GACCAAAGGCCAAGCGATGGGACCTATAATTAAATGAGGTTATTCAACGCTGATTGGGAGTAAAGAGGTCTGAAAGGTGTAGAATGTACATGAAAGTATGGGGATTGTAGTAATAACATTATTTTGCAAAATATTGCAAAAAAAATACTTAGAATTGATATTTCAGCCTAAAACTTTCGGAATGGGTTGCCATGACAACGGCCTTACCAGTCGTTGTTTCACTAGAAATCGACTTTTTCCAAAAATATTCGTCAAAAAATGGATATCACTCCCTTACGGGAAGAAATTTTTCGGGAGAATTTTCTTGAAACTTACAAATCCGGTCAAAATTTCTTTCTATTTCCGGTGATTATCCACATCCGGTTATAAACCCTGTCAGAAGAATTTCGAGGTCCTGTAATCGTTCGAATCTCACGGGAAATCTGTTCAGAATGTTCTATTTTAAGGTTCTGACGATAATCTGCATCCGGATATTTCAGACAAGGAGCTCTCAACTTCCTGGCTATAATCCGGTTGCAGGTCTGGTCTGGGAGTTTTGCCTAATTTTCGGTGATAGTATTATTATTATAATAATTATTATTATTATTATTATTATTATTATTATTATTATTATTATTATTATTATTATTATTATTATTATTCAGAAGAAGAACCCTAGCCATATGGAATATTATTATTATTATTATTATTATTATTATTATTATTATTATTATTATTATTATTATTATTATTATTATTCAGAAGATGAACCCTGTTCACATGGAACAAACCCACAGGAGTCATAAACTTGAAATTCAAGCTTCTAAAGAATATGGTGTTCAAATTCAAGCTTCTAAAGAATATGGTGTTCATTGGAAAGTCGTAACAGGAGGTTATGGGAAATACAAAAAGTTATCAGAAAACCAGACAAATTAACAAATTAATAAACAAGTAAAAACACAAGTAAAATATACAAGTAAAATATTAAAATACGGGTTGAATATTATTGTATCAGGGTAGCAATGTATTGCATCTTCGCTTGCACTTTTGAAGTTCCAACTGCTCGACATCTTCTGGGAGGCTGTTACACAGTCCACTAGTCAGGCTACAGACCAGGTCAAGAAATTTTCGGAAAAATGCTCAAAGGGGTCATTCTCTGGTTAAAAGCCAAGTCCATACAGTTTGGTGGTTTGATTCAAGATGGTGACTTGGTGGGTAGGGATTCATCACGATGGAGGTAGTATATGCTGCTGTGATGGTTTTTTGACATTTTATTTAAATATTCCCCTTCATTATGATAAGCTCACATCACTGGACAGCAACGGCACCAGAACTATCGTCTATTCTTTGGAAAAACGCTGAACTCACTGTCCTTTCAATTGTTTCCAACCAAAAGAAATATTCTTTCTCTCTCTCTCTCTCCTTCCTCTCTCTCTCTCTCTCTCTTAATCACTCTTAACACGACTTCCCATCTTGTCCACTTCCCATCTTGTCCACTTAATATTTTTCACCCTAATGGTGCCTACCAGGGAAAACTTCGTCTCGGCCATCAGGTTTAAAGGATACCTTCAAAGCGGCGTTTCCACTTTCAGTGTCGTATTGGAAAAAATTCTTAAGATTTCGTCTGATCTTAAAGTTACTTTCGTTTCTCTCATTTCTATCTGAAAAAGTTTTAGTTTTCTGTAAAAGAAAACTATTCAGATGGCTATTTGTTTGTCCGTCAGCACTTTTTTCTGTCAGCCCTTAGATCTTAAAAACTACTAAGGCTAGAGGGCTACAAATTGGTATGTTGATCATCCACCCTCCAATCATCAAACATACCAAATTGCACCCCTCTAGCCTCAGTAGTTTTCATTCTATTTAAGGTTAAAGTTAGCCATGACCGTGCGTCTGGCACCGCTATAGGTTTAAAAAAAACACAGGCCACCACCGAGCCGTGGCTGAAAGTTTCATTGGCCGTGGCTGAGAGTTGAGTACAGCATTAAAAGCTGTACAGAAAACCCGACTGCGCCGAAGAGACTTCGGAACATTTATTCATTTTTTTTTTTTTTTGAAGGCAGCATTGTCGTTATTTATTGGACTCCCATTAATACCCAAACTTCTTGGACCGAACATGTTTATGCAGCTTTTCGCCATAATTCTAAATGCGAGTTTCATCGTAAATCTGATGTTTTCTATTGCTTTATCACACTTTTAGAAAATATATTGATCTATTTTCCCTACTGCAGACCCCAACGTTAATTAGCATTATCTGAAATACAGGGTTATGCTTCTTTTTTCTGTGTGTGTGTGTGTGTGTGTGTGTGTGTGTGTGTGTGTGTGTGTGTGTTGTGTTTGTGTGTGTGTATTTACTCTGTGGAAGTCGGTAACCCTTGGTTAACACGAATCAAATTCAGGAATTCTCTCTCTGCTTCTGTTTTCCCAGACTTACAATCTATTCTTTATGAGACGAGTCAATCGTAACCTTTAGATCTGAATCTGTCTCTTTCCTTTCTCATCCCTTTTCTTGTCTCTCTCGGACCTGCCCTACTGGGTTATCCATTCTGTTTTCCATTACGCAAAAAAGCACGTCTCACAAGCACACTTAAGGACACTACTTCCTAATTACTATCGTTTCTGGGACGCAGAGTAGAGAAACAGACTGAAAAATTAGGCTACAGCTTAATGTAATGTCTACCTTTATTCCTTTATTCCTCACACCGTTGGAATGTGGAATAACAGCCTCCCTGCTGAGGATGTCGTGCAATTGGAACTTCTTCTTCAGAAGTTCTTCGAGCGAAGATGCAATGCATTACTACTCTAACACAAATCTCCTTGTATTTGAATATACTTACATTTTTATTCACTTGTCAATTTGTTAATTCATCTGTTTTTTTAATCACTGATCTCAGATCATGGCTAACTTTAACCTTAAATAAAATTAAAAACTACTGAGGCTAGAGGGGTGCAATTTGGTATGTTTGATGACTGGAGGGTGGATGATCAACATACCAATTTGCAGCCCTCTAGCCTCAGTAGTTTTTAAGATCTGAGGGTGGACAGAACAAGTGCGGACGGACAAACAAATAGCCATCTCAAGATCTGAGGGTGGACAGAACAAGTGCGGACGGACAAACAAATAGCCATCTCAATAGTTTCCTTTTACAGAAAACTGAAACTGGCAAATAGCAGTGTGAAATGAAATACAAGAATTTGCACTCGAGCAAAACGTTCACATTAGGTATTTTCTGTGATCACTTTAACTTCACATAATTCTTTAATCACTGTACAGAGACCACAACTGTTCCATTTTTATAAATGTCGTTACTAAAGATTTTACATTAATATTTGACTGAAATGTTCTGTTAAGTAAATATATGCAAAGCGAAAATAACACATTCTATTTTTCTATTCCGCAGGTAAGACCAGACGTGAATTTGCAAATCCTCATCCATCAGGCAGAACGGAGAAGTTGAGAATCTGATAAGTATATAGATCTTAAATGATTTTATTATGTAAGGGGTATACTTGGGGTCGTATGGTTCAGTGGTAGAGCATTTATTAATGTTAAAATAGTTTTACCAGACCACTGAGCTGATTATCAGCTCCCACAGGCCCGGCCCGAAGGATTTGTTTTTATCTATATTTTTTATCTATATTTTGTCAATTGAATTACAGTTTTTCAAAAACTTTATAATTGGGTTAATTTCAAATGTTGAAATTTCTGACAAAATTTCACAGTAGGATTTATTTCCAAACTTTGATAGCCGCTGCTGATTATACTTTGGACATTCACACAATAGTTTGACTGTTATCGTCACTTTACATTCAGAGCGTTCAGAGAACTGAGCTGGCATTTGCGACTTTATACTTTATATTTTTCAACCGGTCGGTTGGATGCCTTCATACTGAACTGTCACACTTTTTTAATGCCTTTTTTACTCCAAATTTTAAAATGCCTTCTTTGCTCCAAATTTCAAAATCCCTTCTTTGCTCCAAATTTTAAAATGCCTTCTTTGCTCCAAATTTTAAAATGCCTTCTTTGCTCCAAATTTCAAAATGCCTTCTTTGGTCCAAATTTTAAAATGCCTTCTTTGCTCCAAATTTTAAAATGCCTTCTTTGCTCCAGATTTTAAAATGCCTTCTTTTGCTCCAAATTTTAAAATGTCTTTTTAAAATGCCTTCTTTGCTCCAAATTTTAAAATGCCTTCTTTGCTCCAAATTTTAAAATGCCTTCTTTGCTCCAAATTTTAAAATGCCTTCTTTGCTCCAAATTTTAAAATGCCTTCTTTGCTCCAAATTTTAAAATGCCTTCTTTGCTCCAAATTTCAAAATGCCTTCTTTATCCACATTCCAAAATGCATTCATTACTCCAAATTTTTAAATGTATTCTTTACTCCAAATTTTAAAATGCCTTCTTTATTCCACATTTTAAAATGCCTTCTTTACTCCAAATTTTACATGTATTCTTTACACCAAATTTTAAAATGCATTCTTTACTCAAAATTTTAAAATGCCTTCTTTATTCCAAATTTTAAAATGCTTTCTTTGATCCACATTTTAAAATGCCTTCTTTACTCCACATTTTAATATGTCTTCTTACTCCAAATTTTAAAATGTCTTCTTTACTCCACATCTCAAAACCCCTTCTTTACTCCAAAATTTAAAATGCATTCTTTACTCCAAATTTTAAAATGCCTTCTTTACTCCAAATTTCAAATTGCCTTCTTTACTCAAAATTTCAAATTGCCTTCTTTACTCCAAATTTTAAAATACCTTCTTTACTCCAAATTTTAAAATGCCTTCTTTACTCCAAATTTCAAATTGCCTTCTTTACTCCAAATTTAAAATTGCCTTCTTTACTCCAAATCTAAAATACCTTCTTTACTCCAAATTTTAAAATGCCTTCTTTACTCCAAATTTCAAATTGCCTTCTTCACTCCAAATTTTAAAATACCTTCTTTACTCCAAATTTTAACCGACCCCATGAAAGGATTATACACTTGTCTCCAAACCTTGGAGGATCTAGCAATGTCTTCAGTGTTCTCGTTAAATCACAATTGTTAGTATGTTAAGCTGAATTATTGCAGTGGGAAGAAAAAATCAGAACATTCGGGTTCAAAAGCGGAATAATTTCAGCAGGAAACACATTTCAATACAGTTTTTTTTGCCGTCCCTACAGCCTCGTTCAAAAGTGTGCGGAATGTAAGGGCAACAAGTTTCCTTAATGTTAGATTTATTTTTCCCATTTGCTAATCATTATTTTGCCTCTCTGTAATTCCTCCTGATCTATCAATTCCTATCGCTGTGTCTTTCTCATTCACTCTGCTTCTCCTTTGGTCGAATTTCCTATTCTCAATCTCGCATCAGACACCCTGGAGCTGTGAGTTATTAGTAGGATCAATAAAATTTTATGCTGATCACTAACCCATTCATCTCTCTTCCTTTTTACAGCCTCCCTTTTTATCTCTCTCTCTCTCTCTCTCTTCCTTTTTGTACGTCGGCCAACCTCTGCCTATGATCCTTCTCCTGCTGGTGATATTATTCTCTACTGCCTCTCTCAATCTGCCTGCAGATCTCTTTACCTTATCGTTTCTGTCTATTTGTCTGTCAGTCTCTCTATATTTCTCTTACTCTGTCGCTTTTTTCTATCTCCGCCTGTATCTCTACCTCTCTTACTCTGTCGCTCTATTTTATCTCCGCCTCTATCTCTATATCTCTTAATCTGTCGCTCTTTCCTGCCTCCGTCTCTATCTCTGTCTCTCTTACTCTGTCGCTTTTTTCTATCTCCGTCTCTGTCTCCATCTCTCTTACTCTGTCGCTTTTTTCTATCTCCGTCTCTGTCTCCATCTCTCTTACTCTGTCGCTTTTTTCTATCTCCGTCTCTGCCTCCATCTCTCTTACTCTGTCGCTTTTTTCTATCTCCGTCTCTGCCTCTATCTCTCTTTCTCTGTCGGTCTTTTCTATCTATCTGTTTCTACTGAAACTCGTAACCCTAGCTTGGAAAAGTTAAGCATCAGACGCTGCGGGAGAGAAAAGTTTTCCCCTCCTTCTTCTTAGTCTCGCGTCGCCTATAATCACCTACCTCGTAGGTATAGAGGCTCGCTGCGTGCGGGTGAACTCGCGTTCATATTTCTCTTAACGAGCAATGGAAACGCCATCAGCACCATTTACCTTTTAGCCGATACCCTGTATGGTTTTAAGGTGCGTGGGCGTGGGCGTGGGGGTGAAGGTTGTGGGGGGCAAGACCTAAAAGAAGAGAGTTGGGGGTGAAGATGGGTGAAAGACATTGAGATCACGAAAGACTTGGGGCCGTTTCCGACAGAGAAAAATGGAGTATTTGTCCTGGATAAATACGATATGCAGTATGCGATCCTGTGTGTGTGTGTGCGTGTGTGTGTGGTGTGTAAATTTGAGTTTCACTTCGGCATACATGGCAGTGCATTTACTGTAGATCTATACGTATACACACATTTACTTAATTTAAAATGGTTGTGCTTTTACAAAGATTCTTGAATCGATGAATGATTTAAGCCCAGTGGAGGTGAAGGATCACCCCCCATGAAGGAGCTTCCTATTCTTAATTAGGATTGCGTAGGATAAATCCTTTTTCTCTCTATACTCCTCTTGTTTTTTCGTTTTCAAAACCGGGCTGTAACTCTGAGTAAGCGTCGAGGTACTTGGCAAGCAGAGAGAGAGAGAGAGAGAGAGAGAGAGAGAGAGAGAGAGAGAGAGAGAGAGAGAGAGAGAGAGAGAATCTGACATATCTAAATGTCAGACAAGCCAGCTGCATAGGTCAAAGTTAAGCCAAATTCCATCTGACAATCTATGTTCGATCTATCTTCTTCTGCTGACTAAGGACTGAGAAAGAGCTTCTGGCCATTCTGCTCCGATTGCCAAGGAGAGAGAGAGAGAGAGAGAGAGAGAGAGAGAGAGAGAGAGAGAGAGAGAGAGAGAGAGAGAGAGAAATGGCTAACTCTCAACTATGAATGACATTAATATTGCACCGGACTTGGGCCTCAGGTATTCCCCAGGCAGTCGCCAGAGTTATGAATTCTGAGGCGCCCCCCCCCCCGCTCCCCCCACCCCCAGGCCTAATTTGGAAGGCACGTCTGCAGGCCTAAATTCGTAACTGGGAGTCATACATATGAAAATCATATTATATACAGTCGCTGAATACGCATTTAGCCCATTTGCACTCCAATCTCAGACTACAACGGCGACCGAGGGGAAATTCGTAAAATTAAATCATGTAACTGGGTGAATGTTGAAATCGTGTTTAGGTCATTTATATAAGAATTTAGACACGTGGAAAAACAGAAGGATAAAAATGTAGGTCATATGTACACCCTCACACAAAATTATTCAAAAGCGACTGGATAAAAATGTAAGTCATATGTAGGTCGTTCATGAGTTAGTTAGACCTCCACAAAAAAAAAAAAGCAGGATCAAAATGCAGGTCATATGTAGGTCATTCATGAGTACACCCTCACCCTCACACAAAAAATAATCATTCAAAAGCGACTGGATAAAAATGTAGGTCATATGTAGGTCATTATTGAATTAGTTAGACCTCCACACAAAAAATAAAAAAAAAACAGCAGGATCAAAATGCAGGTCATATGTAGGTCATTCATGAGTACACCCTCACACACACGCAAAAAAATTATTATTCAAAGCGACCGGATAAAAATGTAGGTCAAATGTAGGTCATTCATGAGTGAGTTAGACCTCCACACAAAAAAATAAAAAAAACAGCAGTTTCAAAACGTAGGTCATATGTAGGTCATTCATGAGTACACCACAAAAAAAATAATTAAAAACAACAGGTTTAAATGTAGGTCATTCATGAGTACAGTACACCCTCGCACAAAAAAAATAAATAATTAAAAACAAGAGGTTTAAATGTAGGTCATTCATGAGTACGCCCTCACACAAAAATAATTCAAAAGCGACGGATAAAAATGTAGGTCATATGTAGGTCATTCATGAGTTAGTTAGACCTCCACACAAAAAAATATAATCATAAAAAGAGTAACTGAATAAACACTAAAAATACATTTGAATCATCACTGATCTAATCTCAAAAAAGACTTTTAAAAATCGAAAACTAGAAAGTGGAGACATTCCCGCAATAGATGCATCTAGTCATCTGTGGATAAATATCAATGACAGCACAAAAAACAGGATGGAAATTTTCTAACTGAACGTTATGCATTTTTATGGATGAATGAGCATTTCTTCGAACCATTCTCGCCGACAATAGAAAACAAGTACAATTTGCGCCGAAGTTTCTTCGGCGCAATTGAGTTTTCTGTACAGCGTGTAATCAAGATCACCAAAAATAGATCTATCTTTCGGTGGTCTCGGTAAAATTCTGTATGAGCCGCGGCCCATGACACTTTGACCACGGCCCGGTGGTAGCCTGTCCCCTCTCGTTGCCAGACGCACGATTAAGGCTAACTTTAACCTTAAATAAAATAAAAACTACTGAGTCTAGACGGCTGCAATTTGGTATGTTTGATGATTGGAGGGTGGATGATCAACATACCAATTAGCAGCCCTCTAGCCTCAGTAGGTTTTAAGATCTGAGGTCTGAGAGAAAAAGTGCGGACAGAATAAAGTGCCGACGGACAGACAAAGCCGCCACAATAGTTTTCTTTTGCAGAAAACTACTAAAACGCACCTTCGAAGAATTCGCATATCTACTCCCGAGGGAAAACGAATGAAAATATATTGGAATTCGACTCCAGATAAGAGAGGAACACCCATGCCATAACTTTTATCAAAGTCACCCAAAGATATTCCTCATGAATTCCGTGCGATTGCTAGACTCTGGCCCTGCCTGAATGAGAGAGTGTGTGTGTGTGTGTGTGTGTGTGTGTGTTTGGGAGGAGGGTTTGCCGGGGGAGGTAA
>NC_089796.1:78411362-78413862 GCF_040412425.1 Macrobrachium rosenbergii
ACTGGTCAAAGGGTACGCGAATATTGGACAATTATTTGCGGACTTTCAAACTTTGGAATTCCATTCACTCGACGATTCAAGTTGCACTGCCGTCTTCATTCTTTTCTCGCTCTCATTCACTTCTCTTCCTGCCTCACACCTCTCTCTCTCTCTCTCTCTCTCTCTCTCTCTCTCTCTATATATATATCTATCTATATATATATATATATATATATATATATATATATATATATATATATATATATACATATATATATATATTATCACATTGTACTCAGTGATTCATTTATACACATTTTCACCTGTGGTAATGTGTGATATATATATATATATATATATATATATATATATATATATATATATATATATATATATATATATATATATATATATATATTGACATGTATATTTATATAAATACGTTATATATTGTATGTATGCATATATATATTTATATTTATATATATAATAAATATATATATATATATATATATATATATATATATATATATATATATATATATATATATATCTACGAGGACAGAGAGCGTACGTGTGAAGTATGTTTCACAAACACAAACACTTCTGAGACTTGATAAGTAACTTAGAACAACAAAGCCTTCCATTCCGCTGACTTTCAAGAAGGTTCACAACTTTCTATCAACAGGGTACTTGAATCATTTAAAAAAAATAGGAGGAAGCAAATGCAAAGGAAGCCGCACGAGAGACGAGGAGAGGCGATTCTTGGAAAGCATTATGCAAAACTCCGAAATAAATCGCGCCTGAACGCCGCTTACATTCGGCAAACATGGCTTCCGTTAGGAGGTGCCAAACCCCCATTTTTTTTTTTACCTGACCCCTTCCCTCCTCTCTCCCTCCTCCTCCTCCTCCCCCCCCCCTACCTCCAGGGACCTTCCGTAGATGGTGGCGACAAAAAATGTGACCTTTAAGACAGTCGTTATTGGTACTGGTGCTGTTTCTTCGGCTACTGACAGGTGGTCCTTCTGCTGCGGGGAACAGAACAGAATAGGGGATTTAGCCCAAAGGCCAAGCGCTGGGACCTATGAGGTCATTCAGCGCTGGGAAATTGACAATAAGAAGGTTTTACAGGTGTAACAGGAGGAAAACCTGGCAGTTGCACTGTGATTCAAATGTTAGGAGAGGGTGGAAAGGAAGTGGGAAGGAAGAGAATATGAAAGGAGGTACAGTAAGGGGAATGGAAACGAGGTGCAGCTAGGGACCTGAGGAAGGGATGCTGTAAAGAGCCTTAAGTAATGCCTACAGTGTACCGCATGATGTGCACTGGCGGCACTAACCCCTCTACTTGATCTATTGTATTGCTGGGGTTTCCTGAGTCTTTTTCCCGACCCCAGTACCACCAGAGTCATCTGATCCTTGACTTGAACGCCAGTGACTCGCGACTAACATTGACTGGTCATAATGCATGACTGACTTAGTAAAGAGCGGTACCGCGTTGTATATTATTACTTAATAGTCTGAAAAGTTCTGACTTTAATATGGAGTCTTTGGCATCACAATTTCTGTCTCATTAAATTTACCTTTTTTGGGGGGCAGCTAAGTACCACTTGAAAACCCTCTTGCAGAACCTGGGGCTCGAGAGCGTCAGGTTATCAGGCTCAAATGTTGAGATGATTATGATATTCATCGGCTGTTGTGGCTACAATGAAGCTGATAAGAGAAATCTCTCTCTCTCTCTCTCTCTCTCTCTCTCTCTCTCTCTCTCTCTCTCTCAAGCGGTTTTCTTAAAAGAGTATCAATAAATGTATATCCACTACCTCCAATTCAATTATTCTCACGCATGCAGATTGGTCATTGGCACGATCACAATGTTCTCTCTCTCTCTCTCTCTCTCTCTCTCTCTCTCTCTCTCTCTCTCTCTCTCTCTACAAAGAACAATCTTCAATATTTGTTCATCATCTTTACCTCGAGCCAGATGGCGCTATGAGATGACTCATAGTATGAAATGTTCTAAACAGAAACGTCGAAGTCTTAAAATCACTGCAGCATCCAATTTTTAAAAGTCTCAAAGACCTAAGCAGACATAATAATTCAAAATTCTTGTAAGTCTGCATCTATATCTTAAGACTTCTTTTATATTGAAAGTTTCGTGTATTTTACTCAAAGCCTTGCGATATCACTCTCTTTCGAAGTCCACAAGTCCTCCAAGACGAAGTTCAAGTCTTGAAGTTATATAACGGGACTTCAATCCCTTAAGTTGATTATATAACAAGTCTTTGAGTTTTTAACATGATACGAATGTCTTAAAAACCAACATAACATGTTATGAATGTCTTAACAACCAACATAACATGATACGAATGTTTCAAACCAACATAACATGATACGAATGTCTTAAAAACCAACATGACGTGATACGAATGTCTAAAAACCAACATAACATGCTATGAATGTCTTAAAAACCAACATAACATGAAATGAACGCCGTAAAACCAACACAACATGATATGAATGTCTTAAA
>NC_089796.1:78416362-78421362 GCF_040412425.1 Macrobrachium rosenbergii
ATCCAGTATCAATGAGGTCCTGTTGGTAACAGTATAAATGCACAGAACAATTGAGTGAGTGATAAAGTTAATATATATACATATATATATATATATACAGTATATACATGCATACACATATATATGCAGACGTACACACAAACACGTACGGGCAAACACACACACGCACACACACCAACAAACAACAGTGTGATGTCCGACAGGTGAAATAAAACCCATAAATTTGATGCAAATCACAACAACCCTCAAATTCTGGTGATACTCCACATCTTGGCATTCATCAAGATTTACCTGTTCGGGATGACGTCAAGACCTCAAAACACGACTTGAGGGGGAGGAGAGAGATGGGGAGGAGAGGGGGTAAAAGGTTGTTGTTGTTATTGGTGTCTCTTGGTGAGCAGCCAAACAACGGTGGCCTTAATACGAAAAAAAAAAACTTCAGCCAAAACTGTCAATGTCGACCTTAGTCGAGTGGCGACGAGAGCCGGGCGTGAGAATAGAAATGTATACAAGACGAAGGTTACAGAAAACTGTTTGTATATTAAACCTTTTATTTTTTTTTTTTTAAGGTTGTGTTCAAAGTCTCGGATTAGAACCACGGTCCTTGTGAGCTTCTCACTGATTGTTCCTCTTTTCACTGTTTTCCATATTTTTTAACCCCCAAGGGAGGTAGTGCCGTCAGTGCATTACTTAAGGTTCTTGGTAACGCTCCTTCCTTAGGCCTCTAGCTGCAGCCCCCTTTCATTTCTTTTACTGTACCTCCGTTCATAGTCTGCTTCTTTCTTCTTACTTTCCATCCTCTCCTAACAAATGTTTCATAGATCAACTGTGAAGTTTTCTTCCTGGTACACCTTTCAAACCTTTTTACTGTCAATTTCAGTTTCAGCGCTGAATGACCTCACAGGTCTCAGCGTTTTGGCCTAAATTCTATATTCTATTCTATGGAAATCTTAATGATTTGACTACACATAACTAAAGTATAATTATCATAAATTTTAAATATTCATTTGAAAACATAATTGCGTCAAGGTCACTCAGCCGTGAATAAACAAACTAGCATCAGTTACTCTATTATTATTATTATTATTATTATTATTAAATTATTATTATTATTAAAGGTGCAGATTGCCTGGTTTCACTCTTCACAGTCTGGGGTAATGAGAATATAAAATGGCGAAAAACAGTCAAAGATGCATCGGCATTAATATTTGCTTTCGCCGTGTCCTTTTTTTTTTGCGAGTGTCTTAAACAAAATATCTCGAGGACAGATGAACTGGCTCTGATGAAATCTTGCAGAAAAATCCACAGAGTCCCTCCTTCAAAGTGATAAAAGTCTACCACATATCAACAAACGATTTAGAATGGTGCCTATGGCGAAAGACCGCTCGACTACCATCGAAAATCGACGGAGGTTAATCTTTTGAAGGGGGTCATACCATGAATGACTTCGGTTAATTTCACCAAAATCCACCCATTAGTTTTCACGCAATCCTGCTACGAAAAAGACAAGACACGAATAAGACCAGAAGCACAAAGTCTTAGCATAGGAATAATGGAAAAGAATTTGACATATGATACGATATATATCTATATCTATATCTATCCACTTATATATATATATTTATATATATATATATATATATATATATATATATATATATATATATATATATATATTTCTGTAAACACGTTCTTATGTTCATTTCCATATATATATACAGTATATATATATATATATATATATATATATATATATATATATATATATATATATATATATATATATATATATATATATATATATATATATATATATATAAATTTATATATATATATATATATATATATATATATATATATATATATATATATATATATATATATATATATATATAGAGAGAGAGAGAGAGAATTTATATATACATATATATATATATATATTATATATATATATATATATATATATATATAGATTTAAAGACATATACATTATATATAACATATACACAGAGAGAGAGAGAGAGAGAGAGAGAGAGAGAGAGAGAGAGAGAGAGAGAGAGAGCAAATATTGCAAAGCCCACGTCAGAAAACAAAAAAAAATAAAAAAACCAAGAAAGGCCCCTTCTCAACGATTGCCAGAAGTTCCAGGCACATTCTCCACTCAGCAGCAGCAGCGAGACATTACTTATTTTTATAGCCATCCCAAGACACATTCTATTCTAGTAACGGTTGCTACCGCGGTCTCATGAATGATTTTATAGATTTCCTAAAGCAGTGCAAAACAAACACGGCAAAAGTGTGACTGTTGCATTTCAGTAAGCCTGGCGGATACGCGAGAGCGCACAAACATTTTGTTTTATATATATACATATGTGCATATATAATATATATATATATATATACACACATATACATATATATACATACATACATACACACATATATAATACAGTATAAATGTATCATATACACACATACCTATGTATCCATGTGTATGTGTTTAAGTATGCATGTAGGTATATATGAGCATGTAATTGCCTCGTAAACTTGGATATATAGACGTCCAGACGTGCGTCTGTGAATTAGCTGACCTTACACGTGGTTTAAGGTCCTTCGGCTCTCTCTCTCTCTCTCTCTCTCTCTCTCTCTCTCTCTCTCTCTCTCTCTCTCTCTCTATATATATATATATATATATATATATATATATATATATATATATATATATATATATATATATATATATATATATATATATATATATATATATAAATAATATAAATAATATATAATAACTTTTTCATCTCTAAAATTATGTAAATTAACTCTCCTTGTGTACACTGCAGTTAGCAAGCGAACAGAGAATAGGGACAGTAAATACTCTCTCTATCATACCTAAACCATTAGCAGTCCTTTTCTCCAGTAAAATTCAATCTTTTTTCTTACCTAATAGACTAAATTACCGATACATCATTTAACTTGGTACTGAACTGAGAATGGTTATAAGCTAAGAATAATCTTATGTGAAATGTTAGTATATTTCTAAAAGTCTGATACGTTTATAATGAAGTTGATCATTAACATAATGATTAAAATGCTGCATATTTCTATGCTATTCAGAACTGAGGCCGAGCATTTTAATGAGTACCCAGAAAGCCTCCTGCCCGCCCCTGGGGTTTTCCCGGACCCTGTGACCTTGGAAGTTGTCACCGTAGATAATTCGGTTAATCAGTTATTCAATCATTCCCGGACCCAAGTCGAAGAGCCTCTGTTTCCAGTCGTCATTTAAGTTTCGAGAGTCCAAGTTGAATACTTCGGCACCGAATGCTTGACAGGTCTTAAGTTTACTTCCTTCAAGGCTCTACAACAATTCCCAAAAAAAGGAATCCTCCTGTGACGTATTAAACATACCGGCAGTTTCATACAAATCGATGCAGACGATCCGGAAATGCCTCTTCCGTTTTGTTATCCTAATTTCTTTGAAAAATCGACACCGCACTTGGGGCAATACTGGCTTTAACGAATGATCTCACTGCAACTGAAAGGCAAAATGAGGAGACTCGTCTGAAAGGTATACCTGAAAAAATCTCAACTCAGTCCATCCACCAGACACATCTTTTTATTTCATATATGCAATCCATATACGACAGTTACAAAAATTTCTTTTATAATTCTATAAACCGTAAATTCTAATACCAACGATTCGCAGAAGGATTTCCAAGAATTGTCCCCAAAGTGGCGTGTCTTAATGCACATCAATTATGATTTCGATTGTGAACCGCGTAATCAGTTCATTTGATACGTCTTACGAATAGTTTCCAGGAGACGTGACGTATCGATACTGCTGGTGAAACACGTCCCGTTCCCCGAACTTTTATTCCTTCATGTTCATTACAGGTCGATATTCAGCTCCGGATATCATTCATTATAATTGGAGCTAATTGATTTCCTCATTTGTGAAACAGCATTGCACTAAATTAGCTTACATTGCATCAGGTTAAGTTGGGTACAGGTCGATAGTTTGACGAATAAACACATTGACACACAGGTTTAACTCTGATACGAAGAATTCTCGCATCTTGTTCGACTTAGTTTAGTATAATTATTATTACCAACTTTATTATAGGCATCCAACTAATACATATAATTATTATTGCTAACTTTATTATATGCATCCGACTAATACATATAATTATTATTGCCAACTTTATTATACGCATCCAACTAATACATATAATTATTACTGCCAACTTTATTATACGCATACAACTAATACATATAATTATTATTGCCAACTTTATTATACGCATCCAATTAATACAAATAATTATTATTGCCAACTTTATTATATATGCATCCAACTAATACATATAATTATTATTACTAACTTTATTATACGCATCCAACTAATACATATAATTATTATTGCCAACTTTATTATACGCATCCAACTAATACATATAATTATTACTGCCAACTTTATTATATGCATCCAACTAATGCATATAATTATTATTACCAACTTTATTATTCGCATCCAACTAATAAACAGACATTCCTGGACATGAATGCAGCCGCGAGATATGAAATGACTCCATGTCTTCAACGCGTATAAAACCCCTCGTGGATAAATAAATCCCACCTACTCTCCTTGAAATGAAATGAATAAAACAGCATGTACAAAAATGCGCCACAAAATTTATTCACTTCCCCACCATTGTCAGATATTATCACGTCCCATCTTCTAAATCAAACAACGGCGAGCAATCACAACATCCAGACGTTGCAATAACATCAACATCACCATCACCGCCACCCGCCAACCTTATGCAACTGTATGGATCGGTTCCAGATCTCGACCACTGAGGCTGGTGCTGCCTACAATATAGCCCTAGAGAATGACAATCTCAGAACCTCTCATAACGCGGCCATTACCATAAATTAAACTTTCGGGGGAGGCAGTGCAGTATCAACAAAGGACATAAAGGATCATAAAACAATGA
>NC_089796.1:78428862-78451362 GCF_040412425.1 Macrobrachium rosenbergii
GTCTTCCAAACGAACACACAAGAGGGTCGGTCGAGAGGCTCGAAGCCTCGGTTAAAAAAGAAAAAATCGAACTTTTCTTTCAGGAATACGTTCACCAAGGACTGAGAGAGAGAGAGAGAGAGAGAGAGAGAGAGAGAGAGAGAGAGAGAGAGAGAGAGAGAGAGAGAGAGAGAGAAAAGCGGCTTAAACTGGTTCGAGAAAATAGATCTGAATCAAATCGATGTAGGACGTAGAGTGCTAATTGAGAGAGAGAGAGAGAGAGAGAGAGAGAGAGAGAGAGAGAGAGAGAGAGAGAGAGAGAGAGAGAGAGAGAGAGAGAGTTAGTGTCAACTGATTTAAGAAACGGGATTTGAATTTATATAAAAGGAAAACTGAAAGAGGAAAAATACTAAAATAATAAAAATCTACCTCTCTCCGTGTGTATATATATGTATAAATATACTGTATATATAATATATACACATACACACACATATATATAATTTATATTATATAGATATATATATATATATATATATATATATATATATATATATATATATATATATATATATATACACATATACACACATAATTCTTCTCTGATAGCGATATAGTGCCTGGCCATTAAGCAACTTTTTCTTTATAAAGGTCACTTCGAATTGCATCACAGGCAGGAATTCAAAGACCATGCGTCACTTACTAATCTCCCCGATGCAACAAACATATTAGTTTATCAATTTTTCCATTTCAAAAACATTTAACTTTTCAAGAACCCTTTTATATCTGTCGAGATCAAGTAGTACTCGACGCGAAATGAAGCACCATTTACCATGATGATTTAACACTAAATATTTGACAATGACTGAAATGATTACTAATGATGATTTAACATCCACAAATATTCTAATTATATTACGAGAATAAAGAAAGCAAAACAGAAGGTGCTAAGTACTGAAATATTGATGGTTCAGTTAAACGAAGACAAAGAAGAGATTAGAGCTAACATCTGGAAAAACAGGCAGTTCAGCCGAAAAAGCCTATTGCAAGGAGTGGTAGTGGTGTTCTCGTAAACCAAAAATTTATTCATGAAGCATTCATGGGCGAAAAGGTTAAGAGGAAAACGCCTGCCAGAAGTAGGGACGAGCCAATTATAACGTGAGAAGACGAAAAACGAAAGACAATGATGCGCATAACATTTCTGTGAGGTCATGAATAAGAGATATGAGAGGGGGAAATTGATTATTATACCAGAAGATGAGGACGACCTCAGTGCCTAAATGAATGGTTTCACGGTTTTATTACTGGAATCGCTAATACTATAAACCCGGGAGATGGAAAGCACAGAGATATGATGGAGTCACTTCAGAGACGACGTTAATTACAGAAATTATTCTAGCTGAACATGAAATGACACTTCGTTCACTAACTACTGCTGCAGAATATAAATGAGGCAACGACGCCTGGTG
Source organism: Macrobrachium rosenbergii (assembly GCF_040412425.1). NCBI lineage: Eukaryota > Metazoa > Arthropoda > Malacostraca > Decapoda > Palaemonidae > Macrobrachium > Macrobrachium rosenbergii. The sequence continues at coordinate 78,430,311 of NC_089796.1, forward strand.
ACTGGAATTTGGAGACGCAGCAAAGATACGAATTTGGAAAGGTGACCCAACAGAATGAAGTAACTATAAGGGCCTTGCACTTACGTCGGTTAAGAAAATATTCGGTATGCCCATTCTCAATATGCTACAGAAAGGAACTGATAACATGCTGAGAGGTGAACGATCGGGTTTTAAATTATTATTATTATTATTATTATTATTATTATTATTATTATTATTATTATTATTATTATTATTATTATTATTCAGAAGACGAACCCTATTCATATGGAACAAGCCCATAGGAGCCACTGACATGAAATTCAAGTTTCCAAAGAATATGGTGTTCATTAGAAAGAAGTAACGGAAGGTAACAGGAAATACAGAATTATTATTATTATTATTATTATTATTATTAATCACAAGACGAACCCTATTCTTATGGAACAAGGCCCTACCACTGACCTGAAATTCAAGCTTCCAAAGAATACGGTGTTCATTCGAAAGAAGTAACGGCCATACGAGCCACTGGCCTGAAATTCAAGCTTCCAAAGAATATGGTGTTCATTCGAAAGTGACAGAAGGTAAAGGGAAATGCAGAAAGAGGAGATCAGTTATTAGAGAAACATATAAATTAACAAATTAATAAATAAATGAATAGAAACAAATCAGGAGTTGTACAGATCAAGAATATTTGTGTTTAAGCATAATTTTAAGCAGTGTTTGAAGTTTAAAAATCCTTTGACAGTTACTGTTGATTGCAAGAAGGCATCTGACAGCGTCCAAAGACCAATATTATGGAGGGTATTCGTATGAATTCGGTAAAGCCAATTGAAATTACTGGACGCAGTTGCAAACTGAATGGCGATGGGGTCCTGCCAAGTGAATTTGCAGTAAACAGTGGGGTGTTGGTGTTACAGAGGAATGTTATATCACCTTTGTTATTTGCCCTTCTCATACAATTGACAACGAAATAAGTGGCCGGAGAGGCAAGAGAAGGTTTAGAGTAAGGATATAAACATGAATGACTTATATTTTCATCATAATTATTCAGAAGATGAACACTATTCATATGGAACAAGCCCACCACAGGGGCCATTGACTTGAAATTCAAGCTTCCAAACAATATTATGGTGTTCATTAGGAAGAAGTAAGAGGAAGTAAAAAGAATACGGAAAGAGGAGATCCTACTTATTAAGAAAGAAAAACTATGAAATAATAAATTAGGAAATAGATAAAAATATGCAGATGATACTGTTTCATTCAGTAAAACACCACACGATTTACAGGGCTAACTCAACAGAAAGTCTCTCCTATCTAGAGAGAAGGAACTCGAAATGCTTGTAAAAAAAAAAAAAAAAACAATGAGGACTGAGTATCGACAAAAGATGGATTAGCGCAAGAAGGAGAAACGATCACTAGCGTACTCTTTCAAATATTTAGCAGCAAAGATATCCGGTAAAAGCTCTCTTGCATTGGAATTTAGTGCAGGACTAAACATGCAAAAAATGCGCCGAAGTTTCTTCGGCTCAATTGAGTTTTCTGTACAGCGTATAATCAAGGCCATCGAAAACAGATCTATTTTTCGGTGATCTCGGTATAACGCTGTATGAGCCGCGGCCCATGAAACTTTAACCACGGTCCAGCGGTGGTTTGGCCTGTATCGTTGCCAGACGCACGATTATGGACCTTAAATAAAATAAAAACTACTGAGGCTAGAGGGCTGCAATTTGATCTGTTTGATGATTGGAGGGTGGATGATCAACATACCAATTTGCAACTCTCTAGCCTCAGTACCAGCTGAGTTCCTGTGGACACCCGAAGATTCGTAGGACCCAGACATAATAGGAAAGAGAAGAAAGGCAAACGGAGGCTGAAAATGAGTGCGGATATTTGGCAGGGAAATCCCAAGAAAGATACGAGTGGCGGAATTTCGCCGTGACCTTCAGCGTCCCACGGCGTTGGAGGCCGTGAGAGTGCTATTCTCACACTCAAAAATTTTGAGATATATAAAGGGCACACCACACTTCATATCAACAAAATCCCACCACTGGAAAAAAGTCTCCACACGAAAGAGGTGAATTTTTTCTCGATCATTTTGCTTCTATTGATACTTAAAATGACCAAACATTTCGTAAATAGGAAACCAGAATTGCTACAGCAAGCTTCTACACACAAGAGAATATAGTATCTACTTGAGGAAAAATAAATGAAATCTGGTGAAGGAAATTACCTCTGAGTAATGGCATGCTGAAGACAAATAATGAAAAGTCAAATGAAAAAGTGTTCTTTTTATTCAGCTACCTTGTTGGGCAGAGCTTTGATTTTCACGCACGCCTATCTGTCTGTCTGTCTATATTTTATCTCAAAATGCTAGTGATGGATTCAGTTAAATTTTGGGAAGGGCGGGGGCTGGCGGGTGCGGGTAGTCTACGTGTAAAATAAAGTTGATTAAATTATGCTAAAATTTACCTCTGATGAGACAGAGTGGCGGGATGTGTTTAGGAGCCCAAAAATTTGTTTTTGATGTATCTTCATTATAAATTTTTTTAAGGAGCGTAATATAAGCCAAGGTAGACTTGGTTATATTTTGAGATGAACTTTTAGAAATTTTAAAAATTATTTTTGCGGTCCATTTCTAAATTTCATCTCAATTTATGCATTCCATTTTTAAGTCTCTCAAGACGCCGTTCATGGATTTCATTATTATAAATATTATTTAATCTCAAATTCAGACTTAATTTCATTATTATAAATATTCTTTATTCTCAATTCAGGCTTAATCTTACTATTATAAACATTCTTTAACGTGTATTCAGACTTGATTTTATTAATAAAAATATTTTTCAATCTAAATTCAGACTAAATCTTATTATTATAAATATTTTTTTTATCTCAATTCAGACTTAATTTTGTTATAAATATTTTTAAAATTTCAATTCAAACTTAATCTTATATATTATTATAAACATTTCTCAATCTCAGTTCAAACAACTTTATTATTATAAATATTTGTTAATCTCAATTCAGACTTAATTTCATTATCATAAATATTTTTCAATCTCACTCCAGACTTAATCTCTATATTTCCTTTTAGAAAAGGCCTCTTCAATCTCAATTTCTGAATTCCACCCTGAAAAGTCTTCTCTCTCTCTCTCTCTCTCTCTCTCTCTCTCTCTCTCTCGGTCTCCGCCGCTGGATTCATTTCCGTAGATTTAGGGCAAACGGCCATTCCACTTCACCTTCAGCTCGTTCGGCGAAATTTGAAGTCTCTTTTAAATTCCGGCTCAGACATTTTCTTTTAAGCAGCCGCCGCCTCCGCCGCTGCTCCCCTCTTCCCCCGCCCCAACCCCGGCCTTCTACTTTACGTTGGATTGGGAGCAATTTGCATTTCTCTCTCTCTCTCTCTCTCTCTCTCTCTCTCTCTCATTTCTTATTACCTCTCCTTCACCTACCTCCCAGCATTCTGCTTTACGTTGGACTGGGGAGCAATTTGCATTCTCTCTCTCTCTCTCTCTCTCTCTCTCTCTCTCTCTCTCTCTCTCTCTCTCTCTCTCTCAATTTCTTACGACCTCTCCTTCACCTACTTCTGTTTTTATTTGCTTTTTTTTTACTCACTTACTTCTTACTTAAACATATAAATTTTGAACAATCAGACAATCCTTTGGTGTTCTCTCTCTCTCTCTCTCTCTCTCTCTCTCTCTCTCTCTCTCTCTCTCTCTCTCTCTCTCTCGATTTCTTACGACCTCTCCTTCACCTACTTTCCGTTTTTGTTTTGTTTTTCTACTTACTCTGTTACTTCTTCCTTGGTTTACAAATCTATTTCACAATTGTATTTGTTGCGACAACAGATAAATTTTGAACAATCTCTCAATTCTTTGTTTTTTTTTGCTCTCTCTCTCACCTCTGATCTGTTCGCTCTCTCTCTCTCTCTCTCTCTCTCTCTCTCTCTCTCTCTCTCTCTCTCTCTCTCTCTCTCTATTTATTTTTACCTCTCCTTCACAAACCTTCTGTTTTCTTGCTATTTTAATTATTAATATTCTTACTCCTTACTTCTCTCTCTCTCTCTCTCTTTGTTTCATGGCCTTCTTTTTAATCTAACTTTACTTACGTCTCCTTTATGATTCTTCCTTGTTTATTTACCTGTTTAACCTCCATTCTGTCCTTTCATGATCTTCAATATACATTTTAACTCGTTTTATTCGTTTAAGCATATAATTTTACTCTCTCTCTCTCTCTCTCTCCTCTTCCCCCATTATTAGTTTTCTTCTTTTCCTTCGTTTTCTTTTCCACTTGTCTCCTTCCGTTTCAGACCTTGAATCTTAACCATTCGCCTCTCTCTCTCTCTCTCTCTCTCTCTCTCTCTCTCTCTCTCTCTCTCTCTCTTCATATAAACTTTACTGTCTTAACTCATTTTCATTCTCTCGATTTGAAATCTATTATTTATTCAATGCATAATTTTTCTTGCCTTATTTTACTGTCTTTGTCTCTCAGTAGCTCTTCCTCTTTCATTATTCTTTTTCCTTCCTTCATCACCTTCCCTCTTTCGCCTTCTGTTTTATCTCTTTTAACATTTAGTATCACTTAACAGTCTTTTCTTTCCTCTTTTCTTGTCACATTACTTATCTTTTCTAACTCCTAGTTTCGTTACATCTTTAATTTCTCTCTCTCTCTCTCTCTCTCTCTCTCTCTCTCTCTCTCTCTCTCTCTCTCTCTCTTTTTCAAGAATATATGCACATGCATACACACCTTCTTAATGCAGTGTAGTGAAATCTATTCTCTGGAGATTATGTCAAATCATCAAAATGAATCACATTTGGTCAGAACTTTTCCGGCTTTCACGCACGATCTCCCGAGAGAGAGAGAGAGAGAGAGAGAGAGAGAGAGAGAGAGAGAGAGAGAGAGAGAGGGGCGGGGTTTCTAAACCATGGATTCTTTATTCATATCCAGTACGCATTCAGCATGCTAATTTCCTAATTTCCTTCATTGGACTCATGTCCATGTTGCACGGAAATGTAAAGAGTAAATGAGTGTACTTTGATTTTATCTTCTATTTTTTCTCTTTTGTTCACAGACTGAAGTGCAGTGGATGTATGATTCTAAAGAGAGAAAAGAACGGGTTCATTTTAATGCTAGATATGAATCGTATAGTAAATCCTGGGTGTTCAACCATTTTCCTTAGAGTATCCACTGAATTATCAGATGTCATCTTGTCCCTATACAATTCAATATGACACTGAACACAAAATGGCCAAATCACGGACTGATTGAATGCAAAACGGTATTACAAGGGATATCACGAACCGTTGTAATTAAACTAATGTGCAGTTAAGGCGTAACATCATTATTCATGCATTGCTGTATATAATGCTACAATAATGCTACAATACATATATATCATAAGTAAATAAATAAATAAATAAACATATATATATATATATATAATATATATATATATATATATATATATATATATATATATATATATATATATATATATATATATATATATCACCAATAAAAAAAATAAAAAAGTGAAAGTAAGCTATGAAACACTCTTCATCTAACGAAAAAAATAAATATATAAAAAAAACAGTAAATAATAATAATGCCCCAAAAATTAAAGTGAACTATGACGTAACACCAGGAAGAGCAGCACTTCCTGAAGTGGGTGTTCAACAGCACTTGAATCGAGTCCCAAGTCTGATCCAGTCACTTAAATATTTAGCTCAGCAACTTACGAAGATTAGGACTTCTTGGAAGACGCGACGTCCGCGTCTCAGGTAATTGAATTCTACGGAGCGGTTGTTACAACCGTTGTATTCAAGGATTATAGAGCACTCAGAGGGAAAACCACAGCTAACGCGGACAAAAAATAAAAGAAAACAAAAAAAGATTCCAGACACAGAGCCATTTCCAATGGCAAATGAGTTGCTGGGCCTAATCTCTCAATAAATAAAAATTAAAATAAATAATTGAATAAATAACAATCAAAATTAATAAATAGATGAATAAAACTAAAAATAAAGAATTAAATAGATAAAATAAAGATTAATAATTAAATAAATTAAATAAGATAATTAAAAAACAATAAATAAGTATAAAATGAAAATAACTGACATTAAATAAAAAATAAATAAATATAAAATAACTAAATAAATAAGCAAATAAATAAAACTAAAATAAAATAAAAACACAAATAAAAATAAAATTAAATAAATAAAAATAAAATTAAATAAATTAAAATTTTGATTCACCTCAAGTTCCGATTAATTTTCCCCACCACAAAAGCCAAGCTTTTATGAAAAAAGGAAATTTTCATCGTTCACAACTTTTTTTTTTTTTTTTGACGTTTTGCGGACAGACAGACGAAACGAAGAGAAGTACAAATATTAATTACTCAAGGAAATGATAACGAATAACTCAACTGAAAAGAATGATAACATTAAAGGGAAAATGTAAGATATCTGGCCTAGAAAAAAAGGGGAAACCGAGAATCAAAGAACTCAGTATTGAAGAAAAGAAAGAGGTATTAGAACAAAATATCACAAATATAAATAACATCCTGTAGGAGTGAGAGAGAGAGAGAGAGAGAGAGAGAGAGAGAGAGAGAGAGAGAGAGAGAGAGAGAGAGAGAGAGAGGGGGAGGGGGCGGGAACCCCTGGGAATAAATCGCACCTCAAGACACAAGTAGATCTAAGAAGGAGGAAGTTGTTTTCTTCCTCCTCCTCCTCCTCCTCCTCCTCCTCCTCCTCCTCCTCCTCCTCCTCCTTCTCTTCTTTTCTGGGGCGTCGTGAAGAGGAAGTGATGAAGAATGAAATGCTACGAAATTGCATGAATATTTTATGCTTCATTTTCCCAATGAGGAAAATCTCGACGGGGGAAAGGAACAGAGCAGGAAACGGGGTGGGGTAGAGGGGGGAGAGGAAAGGGGGGGAGGGGTCATCCTTACCAGGGAGGTTAGTTCTTACCCTCCACGATCTGCCTTTTCTTATCTTCATTCGTGCTGAAGATGGTGGACAAGAGTCAAGGAGTGGATGGAGAGAGAGAGAGAGAGAGAGAGAGAGAGAGAGAGAGAGAGAGAGAGAGAGAGAGAGAGAGAGTGTTTGTGTGTGTGTGTTTGGATGCTTCCGATTGTGCGCTTGTCAGGGAAAGAGTGTTTGGAATTATCTCTAGAGGGCTTGAGTCTCAGAGAGAGAGAGAGAGAGAGAGAGAGAGAGAGAGAGAGAGAGAGAGAGAGAGAGAGAGAGAGAGACGAGGTAATGACCTTAGAAAACTGGAGTTTCCTGTCCCCTTCAATGCTTTATCAACGTTATTTTGTCCCGACATATCGCATCCATACCAAGGAGAAACCTATTTGCAGGAATTCTTCTCCCTAATTCAGCATCAGCAGTGAACTGCATCCAAGGATCAATTTTTCACCTCCGGTAGTGTGGTGTCTCTCCCCTGTGGTACATTATCCCCCATCTAATATCATTTACGTGTTTCATTTTACCCTTTCACTTTACAAGTCTACAATAACATTACAACTCTTTTTTTTTTTTTTTTTGAGCTGACGGTAAATATCCTTAGCCGATAACGTTGTAACCAACGGTAGACGCCGAGCATGAGCGTCCGCCAGTCACAGAGAGTTTCAGTGATATCGGTAAGGGATATTTACCGTCGACTTATAAAAACAAGTAAAAGATGCGCCGAAGTTTCTTCGGCGCAATCGAGTTTTCTATACATCGTATAATCAAGGCCACCGAAAACAGATCCATCTTTCGGTGGTCTTGGTATAATGCTGTATGAGCCGCAGCCCATGAAACTCTAATCACGGCCTGGTGATGGCCTGACCTATATCGCTGCCAGACGCACGATTATGGCTAACTTTAACCTTAAATAAAATAAAACTACTACTAGAGGGCTGCAATTTACTGGGTATGTTTGATGATTGAGGGTGGATGATCAACATACCAATTTGCAGCCCTCTAGCCTCGGTAGTTTTCAAGATCTGAGGGCGGACAGACAAAGCCGGCGCAATAGTTTTCTTTTGAGAAAACTAAAAAGTACACAGAGAGAACTTATAAAGTTCTTCAGTTTTCTAGGCGCACACATAGTTGAATTTCATCCACAAGATTTGAGCATTTGTTATGAAGAAACTTCCAAAAGCCTCAAAATTTTCTCATATCACAATATTAACCTAAACAAAAACTAAAAAAAAATCTTTGATAAGGAAACTGATCCATCTGCTTGATTCTTAAAGGCTGAGAGATTCCATGGAACATGTTATTATTTAAAAGAGAAAAATGAATCAACTTCTCTTTGACAAGTTGGTCACCCCTATACAAACTTCAACAGGAATTCGGCAAATTTTTGAAATACCGGTATCTTGTGGGGAAACAAAAATACACAAGTAATCTTTTTTTTACAGCTGCTTCGTAATGAAAGAAAAATGTTCAAATACTTTCATCGCGTTCTTGTGAATAATCAACATCGAAGCTTTCGGGAATGAAGCACAAAACGAGCCTACAAAAAAAAAAAACTTTTCATTCCACTTTCCAATAATTATTCTCATTACTGGAATTCTAATGCCATCTCGAATTTCAATATTTCTCTTCCATCATTCAAACTTCTTCTTTTGGGTGTCAGATGATAGATCTTAGAAGCATTCGGATGTCTTTTTCTCTTTCTTTTCATTTTTACTTTCATCATAAAACATAAAATATGCTCGTAAAGGAAATGAGGACTTTCCATTATTTCTGGTTCATCACTTAATTGGGCAATCAGCTGGAAGTGATTCAATATTGACACCGATTATAACCACGACAAGCGGCTTCCGGCATGGCGGCAAAGTGAGAGAGAGAGAGAGAGAGAGAGAGAGAGAGAGAGAGAGAGAGAGAGAGAGAGAGAGCATGCAACGAAGTCAATTAGTTTTTAATAGCTTAATTTGTGATTGGGCAGATTTTTGACACAGCTTTTATATAAGCATTAATTTTTCAAGCATAAATCCCGAGCCAACAAAAATTACCATTTGGAAAGTGTATGCCCTTGAAATATCCATTGGCTGGAATAGCAGCTCTGTCCATCGTCATTCTTCTTAGAATATAAGATGGAGTTTATGTATTCAGCAAGGTTTGTGGCTGTGTGTCAATATCTCATAAAAAGCACGAATGGATTTCATTAGCATTCTGCAGATGAATGGGCTATGGCCAAAACAAGGATTGTCTGGATTTTGATATGAATCTGGAATAGAACAGCATATAGGATTTAGGGCAAGGCCAAGCGCTGGAACCTATAAGGTCATTCACCGCTGAAAGGGAAATTTGAAAGTAGAAAGGTATGAACGGTATAACATGAGGAAAACCTCAAAGCAGTTGCACTATGAAACAATTGTTAGGAGAGGGTGGACGGCAAGATGGAAGAAAGAGAATATGAATGGAAGTACAATCAAAGGAATGAAAGGGGTTGCAAAGAACCTTAAGTAATGCCTACAGTACACCGCATGAGATGCACTGACGGCACTAACCGCCCCCCCAACCCCACCCCCGCCACGGAGGATATGAAGCCGGATTCGTACCGGGACCCAGCACATCCTTTGGTATGCGACTGGATAAACCAAACGTCACTTGAACTTTTCACGTGTTTCCTTTTTCCTTAGCTGCTTCACGTCACAGCGTGAAATGCTTTTGCTGCCCGGGGCACTTTGCTGCCGTCCGTGGCGCCTAGGCATTCTCGCGGCAACTGATGCAGAGAAGGTCTCATGAATATTTCATTTCACGTCGGTTTTCTCTCGTCGTTTATGATATGTATTTGCTACGGAATAGGAGAGTCCAGTTTCCCAGTGGCTTTTCCAGTTTTCTGTCTGTCCGTCCGCGCTCCGATCTTAAAAACTACTGAGGCTAGAGGGCTGCAAATTGATATGTTGGTCATTCACCCTCGAATCATTATGACAGAGAGAGAGAGAGAGAGAGAGAGAGAGAGAGAGAGAGAGAGAGAGAGAGAGAATCATGAAATTTATATAATGCAAAACAACCATTTCACTTCAAGCTTTAAAGACACCATACTGGAAAAGTTATAACGGTATATACGTATATAATTTTCTTTTTAAATGTCTTTGTTGATTACGCAAAACAGTTGAGCGACATGATAAACTTGGTTTAGCTATTATAATCCAAAGAACGTGACAAATTCTAATGTGCTTGTAAAGAGTAGCACTTAAAATAAACAAAATAATACATAAATCAGTCAATAGATATACAGGGATTTGTATCCTTTGGTAGAAAAAAAAGAGGGCTGTTATTTCCACAAATCACGGACGGGAAAAATATTTATGCATGTACTGCAATTTACATGCAAAGTAAATTATCGACGACCGCTCGCATTCTACCGCAAAACGCTACCCGAAACACAATTACGTAAATGTGTATTGCATCTGGAATTTATACACCAACAAACGGGTAAATAACCAAAACAAATAGATATAAATAAATATATAAATAAATAAATACATCACTGACAATCTTCCACATATCCACCGCAGTTCATGAGGAACCAAGTGGGGACGGGATATTGAGGGGAAGTCGAAGATATGACCTAAAAAAAATAAATAAAAAAAAATAGTTGGATTTTGGGCCATCAGACAGCATGGAGGAGAAGAAGAAGAAGAAGAAGAAGAAGAAGAAGAAGAAGAAGAAGAAGAAGAAGAAGAAGAGGAAGAAGAAGAAGAGGAGGAGGAGGAGGAGGAGGAGGATGGAAATTGGAGAATCATCCAGAAGAAGAAGAAGGAGAAGAGTAAGAGGAGAAGCATGGAACGTGGGGAATCGTCCAGAAGAAGAAGAAGAAGAAGGAGGAGGAGGAGGAGGAGGAGGAGGAGGAGGAAGAGGAGGAGGAGGAGGAGGAGGAGGGAGGAGGAGGAGGAGGAGGAGGAGGAGGAGCATGAAAGCAAAAGGGGGCAGCAAGAGATGTGGAGAATCATCGAGCATCACAAGATGCCGGGATGAATCCAAATGTCCACACAGGGAGCGAGGGAACCTCGCCTCAGGGCTGGTTGCGCTGAGAGAGATGTTTTCACATTTGACTAAGTCCGAGATTGATACAAAGGGGGTGAAATTTTCTCTGATTTTCCAAGGGAATTCTCGGTAAATGTTTCAGTTTCGTGAGCATAAATTGTATATTTATAGGTATTGCCAGTAAAGTATGAAAAATTGGTCAATATTCTCGGGGTAATTATGGCAAAAAAACAGTACCAGCTCTGTGTATATTTAAGTGCATCAATATCAGAAAAGTCGGAGGGGAAAGTATATGCAATGACGCTTGTACGAGGATTAATGTGCTGACAATGGGGCAGATTAGCAAGCCTAGGAAACAACAGTGAATCTATGGAAGAATTTTACGCCACAGACACAATCTAGAGTTAGCCATTGCAGAATGAATGTGGCACCTCTGAGGAGAAACAACCTGTTGGCGGTTCTATAAGAAAAGATCAACAGTCACTGTCACGCTCACATTTTAATTTCTGACCCGTGATAAATCCCCACTGAAGAAAATTCACACACCTAAGAAAAAGGCTCATCAGCAGTTCATACATCAAACCCCTCCCACACACACTGCGCAAACGATTGGGATAACACTTCAACTGCCTACGGAAGCCAAGGTGGGAGTTTATAAATGGATTGTTGAGCCAATTTTCTTTTATGGAATTTAAGTGTAGATGCCGAATGTGACCTGAGGTTTGAAGGGTGACAAATGCAGAGATATATGCAGGAATAGTAAAAAGATTTTCCTGAGTCAACGATGGATCTGAACATTCTGAGAAGGTTTGATCATGTGAAAAGAATGAACGATGATAAGTTAGTCAAAACTTACAGGTGTTTGGAGGAGGAAGAGGAGGAGGAGGAGGAGGAGGATATCCCAGAAAGGATTGGATAGCTTTCTTGAGAGAGGTATCGGAAAGGAAGGGCATTACACCCAGGAAGTGCGAGATGTCGCCTGAGATACATTGGGTATGTGTGTATATATATATATATATATATATATATATATATATATATATATATATATATATATATATATATATATATATATATAAAAACTCTAAGGGCTAACAAGCACAGTGACATAAGCAGTCTCAAAGGCCAACAAACTACTGACTGCAATCTTTCGTGCCTGCAGTAAAAGATTCAGGAGGGAGGTTTTCCTGAGTTTACGGAGCAATTATCATGTTAAGAACGCTGCACTCTCCCTTTGTTTAAGGATTATTTGTTGCATATTTAGACCAGGGGTTCTTATCCTTGTCCCCTAACAAAGACCCCTTGGGTTATTAGACCACTGACCCGCTCAGCAATTAACCTGATACCGAATATAGAACAGGTAGACGTTGAGACTAATTCATTATAAAAATGGTTTATATTCTTATCGAATTATTTTAAAATATGAGAAATTTATCGTAACGTTACTCATTGACTTCACAACCGATATGTTTTATTACGCAATACAAGAGTGAAAGTATTCACTTTCCATACTTTACAGACGATGTCAAATCTCCTGACCTGGTTGTATGAGGTTGACATGAGGATGTATTAAGGAAGTTCTGTCACTTCTATGGCTACAGGATTATTTAGGGCTCCATTTATCTCTGATACATTCTGGAAATTACTGTCCAATCACAGAAGTGTTAATTTGAAATAATATTGGTGAAATGAAAAAAAAAAAGTGATTTTTGAGTACGCTATCCGGACTTCGGTTGGCCACTTCACCGCTAATCTTTCCACGCCAAACGGTTACCCAGTTGTCATTAGTGTGTTTACGTCCGTATTTCCTTCTACGAAAAGTGAGTTTTACATTTATTTCATATTCTTTCTGTCTTTTGCACTTTCTGCCTAACTGTCACCAAAGATCTTCACCCACACCATTCTGATGATTTTCATTTTCCATTGGTATTTCCTACTTCGATTCCAACTAAAATTTCATATTCTTTCTGTCTTTTGCACTTTCTGCCTAACTGTCACTAAGGTCCAGATCTTCACCCACACTCATTCTGCATGATTTGCGGGTCATTTTCCATCCTGGTATTCGTCCTACTTCGATTCCAACTAAAATTTTGATACTGGTAAGAGTTCCTGAACCCATGGACTACTTCACGAGCTGAGGTATAGAGACTCTAATGCTGATATTTCAATGAAATAACGAAGGAACTTGCCACAGGGAGAAGATGCCTTAATCAATTTTACGGTTCCCTTTCTATTTATTTCCTTCTCATGTCAGTCTTAGCAATTCTTTCCCCATTCTCTTGTCCATTTCCATCTTTTAAGATGCAGGCCTATAGCTTTTATTCCATCTCTCTCTTACTATTCTTCTTGCTTTTATACATTTTATCTATTTATCTATATATTATTTTTTTCTTTTTTGAAAAAGTGGTATCTTGTTAGCCTTTCCCCTATTCTCTTGTCCATTTCCATCTTTTAAGATGCAGGCCTATAGCTCCATTTAAGGGTAAGCTCCATCTCTCTCCTTACTATTCTTCTTGCTTTATGATACATTTTTATCTATTTATCTATATATTATTTTTTTTTCTTTTTTGAAAAAGTGGTATCTCTTAGCAATTCTTTCCCTATTCTCTTGTCCATTTCCATCTTTTAAGATGCAGGCCTATAGCTCCATTTAGCTCCATCTCTCTCCTTACTATTCTTCTTTGAACACATTTTTTATCTATTTATCTATATATTATTTTTTCTTTTTGAAAGGAAGTATTTCCCTTTACTTCCTCTCGCTTCTTCCTAATGAACACCATATTCTTGGGAAGCTTGAATTTCAAGTCAATGGCCCCTATAGTGGGCTTGTTCCATATGAATAGATTTCATCTGCTGAATAATAATAATAACAATCACTCTTTTCTTGTGTCCTCCAAGTCTGATGGAGTTGGGTATAGGAATTCCTATCTCACTGACTGGTATCTGGTTAAGAGTAATTAGTTCAAGCCGCCCACCAGATCAAATATATATGCCTACAATTAGAGAGAATTACGAGTCTGGTTCCCATCCATCTTGGTGTGGTTAAGTCGTCATTAAGGAATTCTCAAGTCACATAATTAGTTACTCCCTCAGTGACAACGATGCACAAGCGAGGTTCCCCTACTATGAGTATGTAGATCAGTAACCCTTAAAGGATGCTGGGGAAAATGAACGAAGAGTAACGCAGGATGAAAGAAATACCAAACTGCATCCCATAGTGCTTATGAGGTACGATACAACACGTCTGACGAAAGGAAAAATCTAAAAGGAAAGAGAAAATTATTAATGTTTACAGTATGAGGGAAAATCTATATGGAATGAGAAATGTTTACAGCCAGTTGCACAGAGTAGAGCGTTGAAGGCAAAGACAGAATGAAAAAGTTTTCCAGTTGGAAAACGAAAAGATTAAAGCTGAAACAAGGAACATCATCCTCAGTGTTAAAGGCTTTAGATCGGGGGGGAATACTTTTAGCCTTTGAACCCTCCGCGCATGTTCTGAAATACCGAGACTCCTAAAATAATTTGGAGGTACGTAAAAATACCTTAGTTCCTAATTGCCTCTGATGTTAACAGATTAACCGACGTAATAACCTGGGGAGACGGTTTGCCCCGTTAATATTGAACACTGAAACAGGCGAAGACTTGGTTTATGAGAATAAGTTGAACACTGCTCTCAAAATACAATGAACCACGCCTGCTCACGAGGAATGAAATTTTCACACAAAATAAGCCTCTTGTTTTCGTTTCAAATACGGAAAGATTGTGTCACTAATTAATCAAACATAAAATATGACAATATATATCTATAATTCATAATGAAAGCTTGGCTATTATAAATTATTCACTGGAAAATGAGTAATCTTGTCCACTTTTTAAACGTCTCCAAGGCCAAGTAAGTCATTCAGCTTTTGGAGTCTGGTGTGATCGGCAATCAGTTTGTGTGAGCAAAGAGACACCATAGTATTAGTATTAGTTCAGTAGTAGTAGTAGTTAGTAGTAGCTGAAACCTATACTATCGTAAAATCTAACAAAGAAAAGAGCTGAACTCTCCCATGTGCTAAACTTCTATAGCCGTCCAAGTTGTTTAGTCTGAGGGCCACTCTTGAAAAAACAAAAATTCATGCGGGCCACCTCTGTGTATGTAGGTATATGTGTGTGTGTGTATGTGTATATGTATATGTATATACGTATGTATATATATATATGTGTGTGTGTGTGTGTGTGTGTGATGTAACGCACAACAGACGCCAATGAAACGTTTCTTTGTAGCTATTGATTATGCAAAGAATATTTTTTATTCAGGATAGGCGGCAAATCTACTTTTTATGATATAAAAAAGAGAAATATACTTTTACTTATTTTTCTCTAGCGGGCCACTTTCAAAATCAGAAGGGCCACTTTTGGCCCACGGACATGACGTTGGACGGCCCTCTGCTAAAGGAACTCTCATTGTGTACAAGAGCGCTACGGGTCTCCTCTATATCCGCTGTATATTCAACAATACCATCAGAATACCATTCCAGTTTCTTAAGAGCAATTCCGGATTGCCTTTAGAATCCCTGTTCTCAAGATTTATTCTGCCAATCAAGAAGGCTAAAGGCTTCCTATGTTTATGGAAAACTCCTCCAGATTGCAAGTGACGAGAACCTTTCAGTATTTGCTGAATGTATTTACCATGAGATTCAGAGCGTTTCTGTTGTTTCCCATACTGTCTGTTCATTTGTATAGCTCTCCCTCTTATTTTTGTCTCGGTAACAGTTACATTTCCGAGAGAGAGAGAGAGAGAGAGAGAGAGAGAAATTGCATGACAAAGTGAATATTAATTGTAAAGGGAATTTGCTTGAACTCTTTAACATTAACTGTAAAGGGAATATACGCACACACACGTATATATGTATGAATGTATGTATGTAGCCTATGTATGTATATGAGAGAGAGAGAGAGAGAGTGTGTGCATGACAAGGTTAATTAATATTACTGTAAAGGGAATTTGCTGGAACTGTTTAACATTAACTGTAAAGGGAATTTGCTTGAACTGTTTAACATTAACTGTAAAGGGAATATATGAATTAAGGCCAACAACACATATACGTACGCACAAACATATGTATGTATGTATGTAAGAGAGAGAGAGAGAGAGAGAGAGAGAGAGAGAGAGAGAGAGAGAGAGTACGAAAACTGACGAATACAACGAATTCCAACGCACAACATAAACAGCAATCAATAAAGCTCAAAGCCTCATAACACACTGATTGGCATCTTGAGCAAATCCAGCCCCAAGTCCCAGGCCAAACCAAACGCCTATCCTAATACCTTGTCACCCTTTCCTCTCGTAAACAAAGAGAGGGAGAGAAGCACGGAAAGATACTGCGCTTGTTAATACGCGCCTCGACAAATAGGCTTTCCCCACGGCTGTGGCTGCGCGCTACCACCAATGGGCGTGCGGGCGGGAGGATGGGTTGGGAGAAATGGACAATGAGATGGGCGGTCTAAGAAAATCCCCAGGGTGCTGTGAACCGTAGAATGTCACTAGACGGCACTGCTGAAAATAGCAGGTCCCCTTTATTGTCATTGCAGTGACGAAGACATTCGGTTGGGGTGTTTCCAAGAATACCTTGGCCCAAAAGATTCGCATGATATTTATCCAGTTCTCAGAAAGTTTCTTGATGTTCTTGGCAGTCGCTAGAAAAGAAAGTGTGCCAAGGTGGTTGCATTATATATATATATATATTATATATATATATATATATATATATATATATATATATATATATATATATAATATATATATATTCATACAAAGGACCACAATAAGCACTGAATATACAGTAACAGTGAATGAATACCTATTAATATCTTAGTTATTATAACGAATATGTGGATATAAATTGGTCATCCTCAGGGGAGCAAGGATGAGATGGAAAAACATTGTGTTCAGAGATCTATAACTGGGAGTGGGACCTGGAGAATAACTAAGTGATGCAGTACTCAACAGGGGAACCTGAGAGGTCTGGTGCAAAAGCCACCACCAATAAGGCCTGAGAAGCCACCAAAGTGAGTGAATAGTGATTAATGGAGTGAGTGAGTGTCAGCATAAATGGACTAAGGTTCAGGCAAAAGCAGACCAAGGAGAGATTGGACACATTGTGTGAAAGATCTGGGAAAGAGACGAAAAGAGAATATCAATAGATAGATCACCAACAGACTAGACACTTGTGTGATGAAAAGGTGGGAAAAGGCCAGACGAAGGCTCATGAGAGATATCAAATAGCCTGACATATCACCAACAGACTAGACACTTCTGTTTACAAAAGATAGGAAAGAGACAAAAGAATAAATACATATCACCAACAGACTAGACACTTCTGTTTGTATGAAAAGGTGGGAAAAGAGACGAAAAAGAGAATATCAATACATATCACCAACAGACTAGACACTCCTGTGTGTATGAAAAGGTTGGAAAAGAGACGAAAAAGAGAATATCAAATACATATCACCAACAGACTAGACACTTCTGTTTACGCAAAGGTGGCGAAAAGAGAAGGAAAAAGGAAAAACCAAATGCATAAAGAAACTTCTGGAATTGGGACTATGACAGTCACGACGACATCAACTGCAACAGAGACAGAGCAGTCGCATAAGCCACTCGCAGTCAGTGAACAGAGGAGTCAAGGCTCGGAAACGTCGAGAGGAACGCCGTAAAACTCAAAAGCTCTCGAAATAAGATGGCTAAGCAGAAGACGTTGTTGGAACTGATGCTGATGACTGTCTTTGTTTCTTTTAGCGAGGAGATTATTCATTAGCGGCAACGGCTAGTTTCTAAAAGCTACGATAACAACGATGGTGGTGTAGAGAGTTTGCACTAACCGAAGGCTTCTAACCAGCGATATTATTATTATTATTATTATTATTATTATTATTATTATTATTATTTTATTATTATTATTATTATTCAGAAGATGAAGCCTAATCATATGGAACAAGCCCACCATAGGGGCCACTGACTTGAAATTCAAGCTTCCAAGGAATATTATTATTATTATTATTATTATTATTATTATTATTATTATTATTATTATTATTATTATTCAGAAGATGAACCCTACTCGTATGGAACAAGCCCACCAAAGGGGCCACTGACTTGAAATTCAAGCTTCCAAAGAATATTATGGTGTCCATTAGGAGGAAGCATGAGGCGGTAAAGGGAAATAGAGAAAGAAGATATCCCGCTTATTAAAAAAAAAAAAATAATAAATGGATAAATAGAGAAAAATGTATTAAAATGCAAGGAGAATAATATTAGGGTAGTAATGCATTGCATCTTCGCTTGAACTTTTGAAGTTCCAATTGCACAACGTCCTCAGTCTTAGAAGATGAATTTCTTGATTCGTTTCCCTACAGATTTTAAAACAGCCAGTGGAAATAGCCAACAAATTTCCCAGGAAGTGAATAATTCAAATAATTCCGAAAGTCAACAAGAAATAGCTGAAATGTCTCGATTCGAATTCCTGGGCCGAAAGCTCGCTACAGGAAGCTCATTACGGAGATGTCAGGTAATGGAGACATTAAAATGCAACTTCACACATTCCTCGCCAGGTAATGGCGGGCCTAAACACAGGGGAGGACATTCGGGTCGATTTAGGCCTATTCACTCGACCAGGGAAGGGATCTCGCCCGAGTGGACTCCTCTCTCAAGTAGTTAATTGGCTTGTACCTTCATTTTCTTCCTCTACATCCTTATCCCTTTCTACAGTACGTCTGTGTCTACAACGTCTTACACGCCTCTGCTGCATTCCTGTGTCACCGCCAGTGAAGGGAATTCTGCTGTGTGGAAACATGCTTAAGAAGTTAATTGTGTCTTAGGCTTTTTGTGAAATCTTGTGTCTTAGGCTTCTTGTGAAATCTTGTGTTTTAGGCTTTTGATGAGATCTTGTGTTTTAGGCTTCTAGTGAAATCTTGTGTTTTAGGCTTTTTGTGAAATCTTGTGTCTTAGGCTTCTTGAGAAATCCTGTGTTTTAGGCGTTTTGCGAAATCTTGTGTTTTAGGCTTCTTGTGAAATCTTGTGTTTTAGGCTTTTTGTGAAATCTTGTGTCTTAGGCTTCTTGAGAAATCTTGTGTCTTATGCTTTTTGTGAAATCTTGTGTCTTAGGCTTTTTGTGAAATCTTGTGTTTTAAGCTTTTGTGAAATCTTTTGATTTAGGCTTTTTGTGAAATCTTGTGTTTTAAGCTTCTTGTGAAATCTTTTGATTTAGGCTTTTTGTGAAATCTTGTGTTTTAGGTTTCTTGTGAAATCTTGTGTCTCAGGCTTCTTGTGAAATCTTGTCTTAGGCTTTTTATGAAATCTTGTCTTTTAGACTTCTCGTGAAATCTGTTTTAGGCCTCTTGTAAAAAATTGTCTTAGGCTTCTTGTGAAATCTTGTGTCTTAGGCTTTTCGTGAAATCTTGTTGTAGGCTTCTTGTGAAATCTTCTGATTTAGGCTTTTTATGAAATCTTGTGTTTTAGGCTTCTCGTGAAATCTGTTTTAGGCCTCTTGTAAAATCTTGTCTTAGGCTTCGTGTGAAATCTGTTCTAGGCTTTTTGTGAAATCTTGTGTTTTAGGCTTTGTGTGAAATCTTGTGTTTTAAGCTTCTTGTGAAATCACTTAAATCCACACATAGCTTTATACCTTATGAATAGGCACTAAAACTCAAAAACAAACAAGCAAGGTGAATGCACAGCCTCCATTTACATACCAAATGGAAACCTTAAAACGCTGTCATCGAAAATACAGATTTGCCATAAACTCTCTTTTTACCAGTACTGTGGAACAGCCTTTCAGAGCATGCTGTGCAATTGGAACTTCAGAAGTTCAAGCGAAAAGGCAATGCACTACTGCCTCCATACTATTCTTCTTGCATTTTAATACATTTTTATTTAGTTATCTATTTATTAATTTATTTAGTTTTATTTATCTATTTATTAATCTATTTAGTTTTTTAATAAGTGAGATCTCTTCTTTCTTTATTTCTCTTTACTTCCTCCTATATCTTCCTAATGAACACCATATTCTTTGGACGCTTGAGTTTCAAGTTAGTGGCCCCTTTGGTAGGCTTGTTCCATATGAATGGGTTTCATCTACTGAATAATAATAATAATAATAATAATAATAATAATAATAATAATAATAATAATAACAACAACTGCGTAGACCCAGTTGTCAACAACACAACCCTGAGAGTGACGGTTGGGTCGAGTGCAAAAAACCTCCTCGCCTCTGAAAAGTTAAGTGACCGACAGTCCACTCACACTACTCTACTACGGAACATTTCCCCTTTCTATGCACGCCAACAGCCATTCCCAGGCCCTGAACCATTTCAATACATCACAAATCCCCGCCCCGCTGGCTCACACCCAAAGATACGCTCCCAACCCTCTTTCCCTGGCAGCTAGGTTAAGAGCCTTATATGCTGGACCATCAAATAGAAATCGTTTCGGTGTAATATTGAAGGTGCGATGTTGACTCTGCTTTCAAGTCTTCCCCCGACCCCCAATTTGTTTTTGGGATTCTGTTGTACGTGTTTGTTTACGTGGAAGGGTCGACTAGAGTCTTTTTTGTTTTTTTTTCAGAAGTGATGGCAGTGTACTCGGTATTTACTTTCTAAGCCTTTCGTTTTAGGTGCAGTGATGTAACTGACAGTGAGGCTAGCGTGAATGTATACATATGTGCGCCTTGATATTTCAATTTGCTATGAATCGGAAATTTCTCTAACATACTTCACGTTTAAATCTAAATATTAAATAAGTAAAAAATACACAGAAGTTTCTTCGGCACAATCGAGTTTTCTGTAGTGTATAATCAAGGCCAACGAAAATAGATCTATCTTTCGGTGGTCTCGGTATAATGATGTATGAGCTGCGGCCCATGAAACTTTAAACAACGGCCCTGTGGTGGCTGTCCTATATCGTTGCCAAAGGCACGATTATGGATAAATTTAATCTTAAATAAAATAAAAACTACTCCAGGCTAGAGGGCTGTAATTTGGTATGTTTGATGATTGGAGGGTGGATGATCCAACATACCAATTTGCAGCCCTCTAGCCTC
>NC_089796.1:78456362-78458862 GCF_040412425.1 Macrobrachium rosenbergii
GAATACAAGACCCCTATGTTACACCGGGAAGGCCCAAACAAAACGAATGACACTTGCCTTCACAACCTCGTCACTATACAAATCACATAAAGGCCCTCAATGAATAAGGCATACAGTAGGAAGTTGTAACTTGGAATTTATTCAGATGTCGATGGTGCGGCAGAGGGAGGGAGACCAGAGGGTAGAAGGAGGAAGGCCAGCAGGTAGAAGGAGGAAGACCAGAAGGTAGAGAGAGGAAGGCCAGAAGGTAGAGAGAGGAAGGCAAGAAGGTAGAGAGAGGAAGACCAGAAGGTAGAGAAAGGAAGACCAGAAGTTAGAGGGAGGAAGGCCAGAAGGTAGAGAGAGGAAGACCAGAAGGTAGAGGGAGGGAGACCAGAAGATAGAGGGAGGAGGACCAGAAGATAGAGGGAGGAAGACCAGAAGACAGGGGGAGGGAGACCAGAGGGTAGAAGGAGGTAGACCAGAAGGTAGAAGGAGGAAGGCCAGAAGGTAGAAGAAGGAAGGCCAAAGGGTAGAGAGATGAAGACCAGAAGATGGAGGGAGGAAGACCATAAAGTAGAGGGAGGAAGACCAGAAGGTAGAGAGAGGAAGACCAGAATGTAGAGGGAGGAAGGCCAGAAAGTAGAGAGAGGAAGGTCAGAAGGTAGAGGGAGGAAGGCCAGCAAGTAGAGAGAGGAAGACCAGAAGGTAGAGGGAGGGAGACCAGAGGGTAGAAGGAGGTAGACCAGAAGGTAGAAGGAGGAAGGCCAGAAAGTAGAGAGAGGAAGACCATAAAGTAGAGAGAGGAACACCAGAAGATGGAGGGAGGAAGACCAGAAGGTAGAGGGAGGAAGACCAGAAGGTAGAGGGAGGAAGACCAGAAGGTAGAGGGAGGAAGACCAGAAGGTAGAAGGAGGAAGGCCAGAGGGTAGAGAGAGGAAGACCAGAGGGTAGAGGGAGGGAGACCAGAGGGTAGAAGGAGGTAGACCAGAAGGTAGAAGGAGGAAGGCCAGAAAGTAGAGAGAGGAACACCAGAAGATGGAGGGAGGAAGACCAGAAGGTAGAGGGAGGAAGACCAGAAGGTAGAGGGAGGAAGACCAGAAGGTAGAAGGAGGAAGGCCAGAAGGTAGAGAGAGGAAGACCAGAAGGTAGAGGGAGGGAGACCAGAGGGGAGGGTAGAAGGAGGTAGACCAGAAGGTAGAAGGAGGAAGGCCAGAAAGTGAGAGAGGAACACCAGAAGATGGAGGGAGGGAAGACCAGAAGGTGAGGGAGGGGAAGACCAGAAGGTAGAGGGAGGAAGACCAGAAGGTAGAAGATGAGGAAGGCCAGAAGAGAGAGGAAGACCAGAGGGTAGAGGGAGGGGAGACCAGAGGGTAGAAGGAGGTAGACCAGAAGATGGAGGAGGAAGACCATAAAGTAGAGGGAGGAAGACCAGAAGGTAGAGAGAGGAAGACCAGAAGATGGAGGGAGGAAGACCATAAAGTAGAGAGAGGAAGACCAGAAGGTAGAGAGAGGAAGACCAGAAGGTAGAGGGAGGAAGGCCAGAATGAAATAGATTAAGGAAACGATGGAATGAGAACCACACGCAAAGTCTACATGGTTTGGGCGTTCCTGAACACCCTTATGACAACAGGATTGGGATGACTCAGCGCAAGAGAGCCAAAGTGAGCTATGAATATTAGCAAAGCGTTTGAAGGAAAAGGAAGAGCTCAATTCCTTGGTTTATTTCGGTCGTCAAGACATCCAGAAATGGATTAGATTGATGTACAGAAACCAGAAATGTTCAATGCTTCTAATCACTTTTGGTAACGAGCACTTTAAAAGGGAGCCAACCACTTCGTAAATATGTTTATAAAGACATGGATCACTAATCATACTAACTCACTGACACGTACATAAGAGAATCATAATAAATACACATTTCATTGGTGCAAGTTTAACATATACAACGCACAGACACAATCACACAGACACACACATAGATATACATTTATATATGTGTGTGTGTGTGTGTAATATATCTTTGTATATATAAATTTAACAAATTTTCCTCCATGTCATTGTTAAAAGACGAGCGAGTAAAGCAGAAACAAATATTTTAAACTACTATATCACATATTCCCTTCCTATCTTCACCAGCATCTACTCTCAGCAATCCTGTACACCAAAATATGAACTGCAACCGTCATAAACACATAACCAGGTTACTCGTTTGCGTGAGCGCAAGCGCGTAGCTGACAAGAGTTTGCAAGGGGTTATATCAGTATAATGTACTGAATAAAGAAATCAGTACAACATTAACGACTAGAAAACACAGAAGACAGTGCTTACCTCCGCAAAGCCGAACACACTCCCATCCTCCTTTCCCACCAACCACCCATAAAAATAAGGGGGTGGGGGGTGTGACCTTAGATCGACCCAGATCCACATCTCAATTATAATCAACCCCGACATGTGGTCCACTCCTCCACAAACTTCCCTTGAAATCCATCAATAACATTCTGAGATGACTTGCTGACAG
>NC_089796.1:78463862-78466362 GCF_040412425.1 Macrobrachium rosenbergii
CTACTTGAGTGTATTTGGAGGAGGTTTAGCTTATTAAGCGGGGAAAAAAAAGACAGTTCTGGCCTATTTGAAGGTATGGATGATAAATCGAATCCAGCTGAATTGGTGCAACAGTTAGCTACAATAACAACAGGTGATGTGTTTCTATAGTTGCTCCTATTTCTAACATTTTAGCCTGTTTAGTATCTGAGATGCTCTAATGAGAATTATATATAATACCACCATATATATATATATATATATATATATATATATATATATATATATATATATATATATATATATTTATATGTATACATATATATATATATATATATATATTAAACACATATATATACATTATATGTATATAAAATATTTTTGTGTAAAGTTCACTAAGACTGTGACCCAATGACCTCGTATCCCCAAAAAACTCAGAAAAACCAAGAGAAAGAAGAGAGAAAATAAAAAAGGAGTTGGGGAAGTGTTACGCCAAGGGTTGGCGAACCTGCTTCCTGAAGGATGACAGTGACAAGCCAATTAAAAGGAAAGTATTGAGCTTTTTTTCACAGCTCAGGAAAAGAATCAGTCACTGACCTTTGCAATCTTGCACAGAAAATGATTACCGAATTCCATGGCATAGTTGAGAAAAATATCTTTTCGCTTTGACATGAATATATCCCATTTTTATCTCCATCTTGTCTACGGTATTATGGTAAAGAAAAGACTGTCTTGCTTGGTTGAGTGCTAATTCGACTGACGAAAAAAATTGGCGTCACAACATCAAAGGTCATGTATAAGGTTGTAAGAAGTTTCACTGATGCTGCAAAACTGCTCCTGACGGTTTTTAGAGTGCTTCTGAACACTTCTTAGCTGCAAATTTTTTATTCTCTCTCTCTCTCTCTGATAATTTATCTAACATTTTCATTTTCAAGACTAATACGTCAAACGATCCTCTCTCTCTCTCTCTCTCTCTCTCTCTCTCTCTCTGATATTTGTCAATTTACGTAAAGATCTGCAGTAGACACATTTTCCAGATCCGTATTCATGACTAATACGAAATCAGGAACGCTGTTCGTAGCTGCAAGTTTCTCTCTATTATTTCACGTAAAGACCAGATCCGGTATTCATGACTAATATGAACATATTTTTCTTAAACGTAAAGACCTGCAGTATTCATTCGACTAATACGTAATTAGGCAAACATTCTCCAAATCAAAATCCTTCTGCGAAAAAATGCTTTACAATTTCCGCATCCGTGGCCACTTACCATAAATGAACTGCATCCTGTTCGGAGATGAATGCTTTCAAGAGATGGAAGATATATTTTTAATTATAAAGAAGGATTATTGCGTGTCTAATGTGTTAATTAAGTAAATTATCTTTTGAAGGCAGATTTTTTTATTTAAGACTCTTTAAATAAAAACTTTCCCTTTTTTATACAGTTAAATAAATAATTCGGATAACAATTATAAAATTCAATTAACCATATGCAATTTAAATTTAGAATTTTATTTATTTAGTTGCTCATTTATTTATTTTGATGGTCTTGAAACATTACTGCATCACTATCCCTCACTATATCAATCCCCACCATCTCATCTGATGAACACCATAATACTCTTTGGAAGCTTGAATTTCAAGTCAGTGGCCCCTTTGGTGGGCTTGTTCCATAAGAATATGGTTCATCTGCTGAATAATAATAATAATAATAATAATAATAATAATAATAATAATAATAATAATAACTCTTTGGAAGCTTGACTTGACCCCTTTGTGGGCTTGTTCCATGAATAGGTTTCATCTTTCTGAAGAATACAATAATAATAATAATAATAATAATAATAATACACACAATATTCTTTGAAGCTTCACTTTCAAGTCAATGACCCTTTGGCAGACTTGTTCCACATGAATAGGGTTTTATCTACTGATTAATAATAATACACACACACACAATAATAATAATAATACAATAATAATAATAATAATAATAATATTCTTGGAAGCTTGAATTTCATGTCAATGACCCCTTTGGTGGGCTTGTTCCACATGAATAGGTTTCATCTACTGAATAACAATAATAATAATCATGTAAATATCGCAGCTTCTCTTCAGAAGTGTGAGAAAGAAACAATAACACGAGTTAACGCTTACTCTCCCAGTCGAACGGGTAATCTCGCCCACGATCGCGGAAAATTATGTTTGCATATAAATCGCATCTCGCGGCTCAGCCTCCAACACCCCGCCCCCACGCCCCGGGGGCGTTGATTTCGATGGGTGTCTCTTCATTGAAGTTTTCGAAGACGGAGCATTTTGTATGTTAAGGGCTTTGTGTGTGTGTCTGACTGTCTAACTGTCTGTCTGTACCGAAGATTTAAATGGCCTGATAGACATCACCATAACATAGTAATTAGCCGTATTCCCGCTCGGGAAACTGGAGCAACCCCACCACCACCCCACCCCCTTACCCCTTCTCTCTCTCTCTCTCTCTCTCTCCTCTCTCATTCATCAGTAACAA
>NC_089796.1:78471362-78491362 GCF_040412425.1 Macrobrachium rosenbergii
TAAGGAAGGAACGCTGCAAAGACCCTTATGTAATGCCTACAGAACACCACTTGAGGTGCTCTAACGGCACTACCAGTTTTTCCCATATTGCCAACACCTCCGATGAAATACTGGCTGTTTCAATTCCGCAATAGTTCAAGCACAGGCAACAGTTTAAAAAGTGGTTCATAATGTTTCGTAATATCTAGTCACCCTCCTGATTGACGAGACCATACGCCACGGGTAAATCAGCAGCCATATCCTACGAAAACATCTTCACTGCGTCAATAAACGGGAGACTGATTGTGCATAACTTATTGAACTTTATTAGTATATAAATCTGTGCAAAGGAATCAATCGATAATATTCAGGGACAATTTAATATTCGCTGCACCAAAGAACGAACCCACAAATGAATCGACACACAGAATTTAAACAAAATGGATTTTCTTTGGCTGAAGAAAATCATGAAAAAAAAACCAGGTGAAAAGGCCCCTTCTGAATTCACCATCTTAAAGACCATCAAAAAAATTCTTTTCAATTACGAAAATTGCGACCAAGTCTTATTTTTTTTCTTTCTTTTTGGAAAGCTGAAGAAACTTCATCTGAATGCGTAAAATGATTACTCCGTTCCAACGATATGAGGAAGCGCTTTTTCTCCCCATTTCTTTAATAAGTTCGGATTCTGTTGTTTTTGTTCCCCAACTCTGTAATGGCTGGAAAAGGAATGAGAGTGACAGATGATGATGATGATGACGATGATGATGATGACGATGATGATGATGATGAAGTTCGAGTTCTCTTCTCTCCCTCTCTCTCTCTGTATGTATATATATATATATATATATATATAGTATATATATATATATATATATATATATATATATATATATATATATTATTATGAACTCCTAGGTGGTACAGGGTTCAACCAGGTTCTTTTGATCTGATTTATAATCAATACCACAATGGAAGAATTCCCAAGGAGTACGATCACTGACAAACAAAACCCCCAGATAATCTCAGAAAGGATATACAAAATACTGTAGACAATGTTTTGAACAATTTAATACAAAACAAATCAACATTTAAAAACTCACTGAAAACTGGATAAATGGGGAAGAAGAAAAACATACATTCATCAACAATAAAACTCCCATACACCGCCGCAGTCGCCTACCTAACTATCACACTAAGGCAAGAGAAAGCGACAAGATAAAAGGCAGAACAAATTTTCAATCACACAATAGTGGTAGATAAAAAGGGGGAAAAGGAAATCTTAACCTTACGGCAATAATTTAAAACAATCTTAATACTTAAAACATACTTATGCATTTTAACATGAAGGGATTGTTATGGTAACATGTACAGTCGACAAGAGAAATGGATTCCCAACGAGAACACTATGCCTCCAAAGGTTGTCCTCTGCCTGAAAGAAAACCTTTCTTAAATCAGCACGTCCTGCAATGAACAGGCTAAATTTCTTACACGAGGAAGAACAAGTTATATAATAAAATAAAGTGGTTAATAGGAGTCTTACGTTTTCCACCACTGAAGACCTCCCTCACGACCAGTACACAGGTTATAGGCAGTGGCAGGCGACATGACCGTCCTATACGACCCTCCAAAGGATCCAGCAGTAGCAAAGTCTAACTCTCCTTTCCAGCTATACCAAGAGGCTTTTTCACAATCCTGGCCTCCAAATCCAGTCCAGAACCCAGCTCATAAAGGTTGAAAGGGAGGTCAAAAGTCACACCTGAGACACTGCAAGCAGAGAGCGTCGCTACTAGACCGCCGAAATATCACAGGTCCTTCAAATGGAGCTGAATACAGGAGTCCTTTCATGATCCAAAGGCGCCCCTCGACAGAACAGAGGAAACAGGATAAGATGCCGAAAAACAGGCGACGAACAGCCGAACCATCATGCATGAAAATAAAACAAACTTCAGGAGTATCAATTATGTAACAACAACCGTTAAAGGGAGGAAAACACCCAACCAGCCAAGGAGTACTGACTAAATTTGCAACTACAAAACTTTAAACGAAATAAAAGCATTCAAGAAACATTAAATTATAAATAAAAATTTAATTAATTTATAATAATATATATATATATATATATATATATATATATATATTTATATTTATATGTACATAAATATGTATATACTGTACATACATACATACATACATACATACATACATACGCACATTATATATATTTAAGAGAGAGAGAGAGAGAAAGAGAGAGGAGAGAGAAGATACATCCTGACACAGATATGTCTTCCGTTACGTAACTACTGGCAATAACACATACAAAAACGAACGTCATGCGCGGTCAACCCGAGGACGTCTGAACATGTCAGCATACAAACTCGCACTTAACACACTCAATAAAAAAAAAAAAACTCTGAAAAGTATTTACTTTAAATAAAGCAACAAAAGCTCTGGAAAGTATTTACTTTTCGTTCCATCGGCGCTATTTGTCAGCACCCGAAAAAGTGTCCTCAGACCAATCACGTGTCCTTTTTTAAAGGGAGCGGCTTTGATGGAAGTCTCCGAGGAACCTCTTTTAGAATTTCTTGTTCGGTTGAACGTTTTTTGGACGATACTGGATGGTAACAAAGTGGCGTCATTCTCGGCTGACAGCTATTTCGGAAAGTGAAATTGACATTAAAATGAAGTGGGATACGTTTATAAAGAGATCTGAATTCAATGCACTGACCATATACATAATTAGTACTGGGAAGTGAACTTGGCACCAAACAGGTGGATAAGTTTATTCTCTCTGACTTATATTCAATCACCTACGTACGCTGCATGAATGCAAACAATTGAGAAATTCATCTGTGGGACAAATGTTCATTGCAGTATATTCGGCTACAATGAAATTTCTTAAAAAAAATTTTTTTTTGAAAAACAACTGTTAAATCTTCCTCGACTGAATAACTGGAATTCATGATCAAAATCTATACTTTCGTATAACACGTTACGGAGTGAATATGTAACTAGGCCAGAAGACCGCACACTGGCACCTGTGGGAGCTGGGAAAGGTAAACAGAGCAAAAGATTTGAGAGGTGTAACTATAAGAAAACCTCGCAGTTGCACTATGAAACAATTCTTAAAAGAGGGTGGATAGTCAGATGGAAGAAAGAATATGAACGGAGGTATAGTAAAAGGAATGAAAGGGGTCGCAGCTAGGGGCCGAAGGGACGCTGCAAAGAACCTTAAGTAATGCCTACAGTGCAACAACTTGATGAAAACGAAACAAATCTATTAAACACAGTCAAAAGGAAAGAACAGTAATTAACAGTAAGATCAGTTAATGTAAATATCAACAGGGGCACAGTTTCCCGAATACGAGCAGTTATTAAACTGTAATGCCTCAACGCACAAATGATAAAAAAAAAAAAAAAAAAAAATGGTGACGTTTCACCGTGCTATGAATAACAGGATTCAAAGTTCAAACTCGTGAACCGGGCCAGTAAACAGGTCTAAGTCTCGTCAATATCGGTCAGCGTTCAAGCATGTATGTATATACGTGTGTATATATATATATATATATATATATATATATATATATATATATATATATATATATAAATATATATATATATATATATATATATTATATATATATATATATAACATATATATATATACATATCAGGGAAGATATCAACATTAAGTGCTCAATAATAATATACTATGCTCGTAACTGTCTTGTCCTTCCTTTCCTTAAAGCTATTCGCGTTCCCAGTGTCCTATTTTTAATGGCTTCATAAAATATTATTTAAGCAACATCAACTACTTCAGATTTCCACTTGTTTTCACAACCTGACGACAGCATTTAATACCATAACGTAGCTTAGGCTAATGAATGTAGACATTTCATTTCGCCGAATTTTTCGAAAAAACCTGTCATTATAGTTACGTAACATGAGCACTTAGGGCTGATTCACATTATAACATCACGTCACGTCAGAGTACGTGAGAATTTCTCATATGCAACCAAATGGACTTGTTCACACCATCACGTCACTTCACCATCAAGCACACGGCATCCAACGTCACATCAAGACACGTTTTCTTAGAAAGAATATTTTGACGTGAGTCGCTGAGGTTTTGCACGAACTGAACGGGATTGTGATGGATGGTGTGAATACAAGGCACGGTTGATGGGACGTTGACGTGACGTGATGTGTCGGTGACGTGATGGTACAATGTGAATCAGCCTTTATTCGTACGGAACAAGGGATAAGAGGCACGGGATGACTGACCCAACTTCCACAGAAAAAAATACCTAAATGTGAAAAAGTGAAAATCAATTAAAACTTTAAACCAGTGGTTCTTAACCTTTTTATTAACACGCCCCCTCTAAGAGCTGGTCCTTCCCTCCACGCACTCCTTGCATCAATGAGTAAAATTTCCTCCCAGATTGAAAGGAAAAAAAAAAAAAAAAGAGAAAGCGAGGAGGGTGTTTTTATTTGTTTGGGAATGAATTGGTGATATACTTGACGCTGCTTCTTAGCGACTCTTGTTAAGAGAATAACGAATATAATTAGACAATTTTTCATTTTTCCCT
The DNA here is from genome assembly GCF_040412425.1 of Macrobrachium rosenbergii. Classification (NCBI taxonomy): domain Eukaryota; kingdom Metazoa; phylum Arthropoda; class Malacostraca; order Decapoda; family Palaemonidae; genus Macrobrachium; species Macrobrachium rosenbergii. Next base: position 78,475,928 of record NC_089796.1, read on the forward strand.
AGGACTCGCGGTCCCCCACCTTGGAAATTGCTGAAGCCCCCCTAGGGGGGCAAGCCCCTTAGGTTAAGATCCATGCTTTAAAAAGTTTAAACGAAAGTAACCCAACTTTAAGAAAAAATCAAGAAGCCCATTCAGACAGACCTTATAACGGATATTGTTCTGCTCATTACTGTAGGTATATGAAAGACATGTTCAGTATGATGTATGAACCTTTATATATATATATATGCACATGTCTTTATGTTTCATGTCCTGTTGCATATATACCTGCCTAATGCATAAATGTATGTCATTCCAATGTATTTATCATGTACGTTATGTAATGACTGAACCTTGTCGTTCGGCAGTATGTTTTCGCCAGCATAAATCAACGTTTCCCGTGTAGACATAATTTGCACCTCTGTGAATTTGTCAACTCCACTAGACATTAAGACCTACTTTTTATATTTTGTTTCCTTCATCCCCAACCTTTAGTGATAAGGATAACGCATCGAACACACAATTGCCACTCTCCCGAGAGATTTATAAATAACTGTTTTATGCCACTAAGTTTTCAAGGCTAATTAAGATAAAAAGGTGGGGGGGGGGAAAGCCGTAGACTGCACACCTTCCAATCTGCTACAATTATAGATTCTGTAAAACGTCTCGAAATAAATTGGAAATACAAAATTCTTCTCGAATCCAAGTCCGACTGGGTTCGAGATTATCTCTGAAGAATGCTCCTCTTGATGATTTTATTTTCCTGAGATTTACACTAGAAGGATGCTACCGTACTTAACCCTAATTTTCAGCTTCTGGTGGTCGGCTGTAAAACACTAGATATAATTTCTACTAAAAGAAAATATATCTCTTGTGGTTTCATTTGAAGGAGCGTGATTCGAAACACCTCTATTTACTTTTGCTCCATCTCATTAAAGTCTGCTGTTTTCAGACCTGTTCGAAAGTGTGCCATGCATCAAGCAGGCTTAGCACTTGATATCTGGGCTTGGAGCAGAATGGAGAAAGTGAAATGTCTTAGGTTACGGATAGCTTGAAGGTACGGGAGAGAATGGAGTGTGGTGGAATAAGAAAGGAAAACGAATCCAATTGGCTCGGTTGAAAAAAAACAGAAAATGTTTTAAATAGTATTATTGTTTACAGTCATCTTAAGTGTTGATATCTCCCTGTCACGGTGATGTGATAAAAATTCATATATAGGACAAGTCGAAAGGCCTCGCAGCACTCCATTGTTTCCCTCCTTCGTGGATTTTGTCTTTATTTATACATTCATAACGTTCGATATTTTCGTGATTCAATTATACATATATATAAATATATATATAATATATAACATAATATATATATATATATATATACATATATATATATATATATATATATATATATATATATATATATATATATATGACTATAATCACTTTAGCAAGTGATTCATTTATCACACATTACCACAGTTGAAAAATAAGAGATGGGTGTAGGTTCTGACCGGTTTCGACTTTATTTCCAAGCCATTGACGAAGGACTGATATATAGTATTAGAAGTCACAAATATGCATATTACAGCGACAGAACTGGCGAGCATACACAACCGCTTGAGACTACAGATCCACCCAGAGGCTGGTGTCGAGATAGGAGCGACCTTCAAGAAACCATAAAGACGGAGGAACATGGTTAAGAATCACAAGAAGAAATGAAGATGAAAGAATCAAAGAGGGAAAATCAGATGTGATGAATCTTGCGGACATGAGGTAATAAGATAGTGTAATACTGATGCGAGTAATTGCGTGGAACTGAAAAGCCATTAGGAACATAACATGCACATAAAAAAAGTGTATCTGTGTCGGAAATCGTGTCTGTCTGAGAGAGAGAGGGAGTGTGTTTGTGTGTACATAAACGGAAAGCTACAACAACAAATAAATTTCGAAGCAAAAACAGCGTCATAAATATCGTGCTTTGAAACGGGGGCCGAACAAAGTGATTGCCGTCATGACTTTAATAATAGATGTTTTATAGAACAAAGGTGAAAGGAAAATGTCAAAAATATCGAACTCACGAGGGGACGAAATGCCAAAGGATGATGAGAGAGAGAGAGAGAGAGAGAGAGAGAGAGAGAGAGAGAGAGAGAGAGAGAGAGAGAGAGAGAGAGAGAGAGAGACTATGAAGAATGCTTTAATGCATTCTTTTGTTAATGACATACCGGTGGCATTTTATTTCATCAAAATTAACAACACCTATCATCAATTACCGAAAATGTAATTAAATTAAAAGCTTTTGAGCAAATCGTTAATAACAGTTTCCCGGAATAATGATCAAAGGGAATAAAAAACTTAACTGGCAAAAATAGAACCCTAAAAGGAATAAATAATCTATTATAACCTATTATAAATCTAAAAAGTCATGATAAGCCACGCGCAACAATCCTTCATAATTAAACTAGCACAATAACCAATAGTCAATGCACCCAAAAAGTCCGCACCTTCCGGATGTAAGAACGAAAGCATTCTGGATCGTCACCAGGATCCGGATTCTTATCCAGATCTAATCAACACGTTCTTGGACCACACGTCCATAAACTTTCTCTGGATCGTCACCAGGATCCGGGCTCTCATCCAGATCTAATCAACACGTTCTTGGACCACATGTCCATAAACTTTCTCTGGATGGTCACCAGGATCCGGACTCTCATCCAGATTTAATCATCACGTTCTTGGACCACATGTCCATAAACTTTCACTGGATCGCCACCAAGATCCGGATTCTAATCCAGATTTAATCAGCATGTTCTTGGACCACACGTCCATAAACTTTCACTGGATCGTTACCAGGATCCGGATTCTCATCCAGATTCAATCAACACGTTCTTGGACCACACGTCCATAAACTTTCAATGGATCGTCACCGGGATCCGGATTCTTATCCAGATTTAATCAAGTTCATGGACCACACGTCCATAATATTTCACTGGATCATCGCCGGGATCCAGATTCTTATCCATATTTAATCAACACGTTCTTGGACCACACGTCCAAAAAATTTCACTGAAATCCATCCATACAGCTCTGATATATTTTGCTGAAGAGACAAACAGGCTCAGTTTAACAAGACCTAGGTGAATGCATGACCTCCATCCCAGGTGACAGAGAGAGAGAGAGAGAGAGAGAGAGAGAGAGAGAGAGAGAGAGAGAGAGAGAGAGAGAGAGAGAGTAAACACCTACCTTGTGTTGAGCAAAAACATCAGAAAAGAAAAATACTTTGTAATGCTAAACAGCACTGTCCGGCACAAATGGCGGTGTGTTGATATGAACGAGACTCAAGTCAAGTTTTATTTGTCGCTAAATAACACCAAATAAATTCACCCTTGCAATTAAAACGCCCAGTTCTGAAGACTGTGACGATGACGAAGAGATAGTGTAAGAATATTTATATATAGGCCGCGACCCCAGTTACTTATCTGAATGAATACAAAAGTGAACATAAGAAGATTACCTGTGGCCAGGAGGAGGCTCCTCAGAAGTTGCCTCATGGAAAACGATTCTCCTCGAGAGGGCGCCTCTGGTGGGGGGTGGGAGGGGGAGTTACTCATTTTTTTTCAGGAGGGGAATCGAAGAGCAGAAGAAGAAGAAGAAGAAGAAGAAGAAGAAGAAGAAGAAGAAGAAGAGGAGGAGGAGGAGGAGTAGGGAGGACGAATAAGAAGAAGAAGAAAAAAAGAAAAGGAGGAGGAGGAGGAGGAGGAGGAGGAGGAGGAGGAGGAGGAGGAGGAGGAGGAGGGACAAAGAAGAAGAAGTAGAAGAGGAAGAAGAAGAGGAGGAGGAGGAGGAGGAGGAGGAGGAGGAGGAGGGAGGAGGCGAGGACGAAGAAGAAGAAGAAGAGGAAGAAGAGGAGGAGGAGGAGGAGGAGGAGGAGGAGGAGGAGGAGGAGGAGGAGGAGGAGGAGGAGGAGGAGGAGGACGAGGACGAGGGCGAGGGCGAAGAAGAAGAAGAAGAAGAAGAAGAAGAAGAAGAAGAAGAAGAGGAGGAGGAGGAGGCTGGGTAATGGAAAATAAGGCGGGTGGGTGGGGCTCACCTCCTACAGCATACCCTCTCTCCCACCACCCCCTTCCCACGCCTCCCTAAAAGTGTTTGCAATATTCGCAGCGAAAAATTGAGATGCAAAATAGACGAAGGCAAATATTGGGAAGATATATCCTCCTAGTTAGGAGTGAGCTGGCGAGATCTCGCGCGTCGTCTTCCACCTCTTTTATGATATTTTCGAAAAAGGGAGAATGTTCCTGGGATTTTATTTTCTCCTGAGAGAAATGGGGGACTCCTCGTTTATGTCATGTTTTCGAATAAGGGAACTGATCCTGGATGTGTCTATATGTCAACGAATGCTTATGATTTTATATGTATATGTATATATACATACACACATATACAGTCTATATTAAATATATATATAGTTATATATGTATATGTATATATAATATATAAGATAGACTGCAGTCTACCCCAAAGCCAAATCAAAAGTCCTTCAAAAGAAGGCATCGTGCTTACCCCATACAAAAATGGGAAAAAAAGCACGTTAAAAGAAGAAGAAGAAGAAGATATACAAGTATATATGTATATTATATACTTATATTTATATACATATCTATATATAGTATATATTCACATATATACATACAAAACTCACATTCCAGTGTATGAACGTACGCGATGAATGTGAGATTCATTTGAACCGTGAGTTACCGATAAATCTTCAGTTCAACAGAATTCCCCGACTTCAAAGACATTCATAGATTTTCCTCTTTTTCCGAACCAAGATATTTGGTTATCTCGTTCTTATCTGAAATCGCAACACAAAAGGAGGAACTAAAACTTTCTGTGTGTGTGTGTGTGTGTGTGTGTGTGTGTGTGAGAGAGAGAGAGAGAGAGAGAGAGAGAGAGAGAGAGAGAGAGAGAGAGAGAGAGAGAGAGAGAGACTTGTCTTCGCTACTCGCTGTCTCCTGATGTGCTTTTGATGTTTAGAGAGGAGAAACTTTTCCTTCTGAGCATCACACACACACACAAACACACACACACACATATATATATATATATATATATATATATATATATATATATATATATATATATATATATACATATATATGAATGTCTTTTCCCTGTAATACTACAGTGTAATATGAAAAATAAGAAGGCCCATAAAACACTATTTAAACGTTGAAACCATATATTTCTGGGCACTTGTTTCTGTGCCCTGTTCACTGGTAGAATATGACAGGTGGAAAGTTACAATGGTATATATACAAAAACATGAAGGTGTGGCCTTTAGGGCTATTATAAAGCAAATAAAATATACCACAGAGGTCCCACTCACAACAGACAAATAGATTTCAACAACAAAATAAAGCTTTCCATACGATGAAAACATCCAAAGGCCACCGAGCAACTCAGTTCTGATAATCCTTTCATTTTCCATTATCCCAAATCCATCGGGAGTTCGCTGCGTTAACGTATACTTAAATAACAAAAGGGAAGAAGCCGAGCTTACAAGATACCGTGTAGTAATTGTCATGACATTTATGTAGGCGAGACAGGTAGATCGCTCTCGCAAAAAAGAATAACAGAGCACAAAGATCAGTACGTTACGCTTCGAGAGTTCGGGAATTTTCCTACATATTAGAAATACAGGGCATGTCATTAACTGAGGGGCGGAGTTGGTTTTCAAAAGAGTAGCTGTCCGTACAAAAGAAAGATGCTGGAATCTGCTATCATCAATCAAACCAACAATATGAACCTGTCAGAGTGACATTGGAAATCGGACGCCATTGACACCTAATCCGCACCCTTTTTGAAGAAGATGACCCAAGAAACGCGACCGCCAGATCCATCGCCAAACGGGAGCTAATGAGGCCAAAACCACTAGGAATTTGGTCAATTCTCCTTCTTAAGAAAACGCCACCTCCTTAACATCGGAGGCCCAAGGCCACACCTTTCATGTTTTTGTATATACCATTGTAACTTTCCCACCTGTCCATATTCTACCAGTGAACAGGGCACAGAAAACAAGTGCCTGAAATATATGGTTTCAACGTTTAAATAGTGTTTTATGGGCCTTTCTTATTTTCATACATATATATATATATATATATATATATATATATATATATATATATATATATATATATATATATATAGTTACATACACACATATAAATTTATATATATATATTATATATATATATATATATAAATTTATATGTGTGTATATATATATATATATATATATATATATATATATATATATATATATATATATATATATATATATATAATTTTTTTTAAATAAAAAGCTTCTTTCCGACCCACCATTAATTGAAGACCTTCTGATGTAAATTTTTTTCACGTATAAAAGGGATCGCTATCTTTCTTTTCCTTCACATCTTTCATGCGAGGGGAAAATATCGTATTCACAAACAATGACCTTCCGAGAGACAAGGATTCTCTTTCTCCTCTTCTTTTGCAAGAAGAAGAAGAAACTCGTCGTCTGTGAAAATAAACAAAAACAGAGGAGCGCAACGCGTTGGTTGAAAGTCTGCCCTGATTTATTAATATAAGATGGAGGACGATTTCGTGACTGTACCCCGTTTTCTGGTTTTTATTTTTTTATTCGCATAAAGCCTTTTTTTCGCCATATTTGCATCGCGAGTTAAGTGATTTTCATGAAGACAGAAATTTCGCAACGCAATGCAGCGGGTGTCGGAGTGAAAGTGTGTGGTTTTATGCAAATCCCCCATGCAGGCGGAGCTTTGTCTACCTCCTTATTGCGACAGCAGGTGAACTGCCGTAAAAAAAAGACAAAAGGGACCTTGAGCAGGTACCTCTAAGATACGTCATCGCCTACGTAGTTACCCCAGGCGGGAGGCGACTCCACCCAATTGGGTAGACCTTGTCTCTCTTGCCCTTGGGGACCCACGTGTGCATGCGTAGATGTGATCATTCTAAAATATAAGTTTGGCAACGTACCGTTCGGAAAGCTCTACTTAAACCATAGAAACTCTTTTTCTTCAGTCAGGATCAAGGCTGTTGAGAACTCTATGGAAATCGTTATCTTCGCTTCAATTTTTTTTTTGTCTGAATCGAATTAATGTCATTCAAGATTCCAAATTAAAAACCACATTCTTACTTTGAAAAAGCATACTTAAATCACCGTCTCTCTCTCTCTCTCTCTCTCTCTCTCTCTCTCTCTCTTAGCAGAAAGGGATAAAGAATCGGGCAAACACGGATCATACGAGAGCGATTGGTGACAAAGCTTATTATGGTCAATGTTGATGACCTTTTCAATGGTGATCAAAACGAGCCATTATATAATCTACTTATATATATATATATATATATATATATATATATATATATATATATATATATATATATATATATATATATATTTTGTATATAAATGTGTATATGTATTTATATATATAAATATATACACTATTATATATAAGTTTTCAATGCATTTCACAATGACCAAGGCAAAAGTCATACTGGAGTTCACAGGTACGATTATTATTATGAAAACAGCTTTACCAGTCCACTGAGCTGATTATCAGCTCTAAAACGGCTGACCCGAAGAATTTGTTTCTATTTACTTTTTATATTTAGTCAATTAAATAAAACAGGAAATATAAGTTTGGCCAACAATTTTGAATTATACAAGATACAGGCTTCACTTTTGACAATTATACAAGATACAGGCTTCACTTTTGGCAATTATACAAGATACAGGCTTCACTTTTGGCAATTATACAAGATACAGGCTTCACTTTTGGCAATTATACAAGATACAGGCTTCACTGTTGGCAATTATACAAGATACAGGTTTCACTTTTGGCAATTATACAAGATACAGGCTTCACTGTTGGCAATTATACAAGATACAGGCTTCACTTTTGGCAATTATACAAGATACAGGCTTCACTTTTGGCAATTATACAAGATACAAGCTTCACTTTTGGCAATTATAACCATGTGGTATCTTCATCCAATATAGAAACCCAGACCCACTGAAACGGGAGAGTGGAGGAGAGGTGGGGGTGAGGGGAAGAGGAAAATGTGAAGGTTGACTTCAGAGGGAGCGATAGACCTGTCCCCTGAAGGAAGGTTTATAAGGTTTGGGGAAGACGGAAGCAAGAAGAGAAGTCTAAATATTTTGATTTCCGCTTCATGGTTTTTTTCAATCATTTTGTTTGTCTGTTATTAAATTAATCTTGCTTTATATGTTATTCTTAACGGTAGATATTATTATTATTATTATTATTATTATTATTATTATTATTATTATTATTATTATTATTATTATTATTAATAAAAATCTCATAATAGCATGAGTCCTCAAATGGTGAAGAAATCCCCAGTGGTGCACCAACATTATTATTATTATTATTATTATTATTATTATTATTATTATTATTATATTAATATTATCAAATTTGTCTCAAAGGTCACCAGTTCGCAAAACAAGCTAACGCAGAATACAGTACCCACGTATGATAAAAAAAAAAGAAGAGACGAAAATTTTATATAAATAAATACATGAAGCTGATTCAACAATTCAAAAAAAAATCAAAAGCAATAAAAGTCAGACAATCCGTTCCCGACGAACGGAAAGTTATGGAAAAGTAAAAAACATATATATAAAATAGAAATAAACTGGAATTCGGGGGTCTGTCAGCCTTTGTTCATATTCGCTCATTCATTTATTTATTTATTTATGTATTTATTCATTTATTTATGATGGCACTCTCGAAATTGTCGGGAGCAATGTTATTTCATCTGCAGCTGAAAGGGATGTTTACCCTTAGCACGTTAAGGGCTTCACATATGTATGAATGTATGCATATGTGTGTTTATATATATATATATATATATATATATACATATATATATATATATATATATATATATATATATATATATATATATATATATACTGCTTTGAGACATATTATTTAGGTAGATAAAAAACACACGCACACATATACATTATACATACATATATACTGTATATATGCATATATATATATATATGTATGCATATATATTTATATATACATATATATATATATATACATTATATATATATATATATATATATATATATATATATATATATATATATATATTTATATTATATATGTGTTTGTTTTATCTACCCAAAATAATTCCTCAAAGCAATGAGGGGCGATCGCTCCCCGCTAGACACATTTATGCCATATATGTTTCCTTCCATTTGCTCCCTATTTCGACGCAATATTATTTCATAATTTCTAAACCGTATTCCTACGTAAACAAAACATAAATTTGTGGAGTTCAGTCATCCCTTATTTCTCTGAGTTTATTTGTTCGTTCTATGTATATGTTTTTCTGCCTGTCTACCCAAAAGAAATCTTGAAATGATGAACTTGACATTTTGGAGAGTAAGGATTAGATTTTGGATGGGTCCAAGTCTTATGAACAAGAACTTCAGAGCTGAGTTCTCAAACAAGATTTATATGGTCGAATACACAACAATCAATTTTGTTATATTTTTGACCGCCCGGTTACTGTCGAAATAAACTCCTAATCGCTTTCAAAACGGCAAGAAACCCTACATCCTAATAGTTAATATATCATAGAAACGCACCTAACAATGTCCTGGAAGAAGTACAGCAATTCTTCAATTTCTTTTGTCGTCAGAGAAAGCCGAATACATTCATTTTATCTCTTGCGCAAGAAAGTCTATGGAATTAAACATAAGTATATTCTGTTTACCTTTCTGTTAATACATTTTTACCTCTCGGGTTTGGAAGCTTGAACACTAAAATATGTACTTTTCCCCTTCCTCCTTTCCCCACACCAGAAAGGTCGAGCTCAGATTAAAGACAAACAAATAAATTAGACGGAAGCGCTCAAGACCGGAAAGCCACCGGACAAGGCTTTTAACCTGACCACGACCTAGCAAGTGAAGCAGAGACACCATCTCCTTTAATGAGCCGAGGGAAACTTTTAGCAACCACCTTTTCTCTCAATTAACTCCCCTCACACCCCCTCCCCCTCTAACCACCACCAAAACCCTCCCCTTCCCTTACAGGATTTGTTTTCCCTCCTTCCAGCTCTGCTCACCCTCTCTTGATACATTCCAGTTCTGACTTGCCTGGCTTCCAAAGTTTGCTGTCCGCGGCGACGCCAGTCTGGCGTGATTCCTTCTATCTTCCTGAAATCATCAGGCTCGGCTTCCTTTCCCTTCTGACATTCCAGTTAGCTCCCTCTTCTTCTAGCATTCCGGTAAGATCCCCTTCTCTTCTAACATTCCAGTTAGCTCCCTCTTCTTCTAACATTCCAGGAAGATCCCGGTCTCTTCTGACATTCCAGTTAGTTCCCTCTTCTTCTGACTTTCCCGTAAAATTCCTTTTTCTTTTGACATTCCAGTTAGCTCCCTCTTCTTCTAACATTCCAGTAAGATCCAGTTATCTTCTAACATTCCAGTTTGCTCCTTTCTTCCGACATTCCAGTAAGGTCCCGTTCACTTTTACTATTCCAGTTAGCTCCCTCTTCTTCTAAAATTCCAGTTAGCTCCATCATCTTCTAACATTCCCGTTAGCTCCATCTTCTTCTAAAACTCCAGTTAGCTCCCTCTCCTTCAAACATTTCTCCTTCCTCATCGAACACCCCAGTAAGATCCCTCTCCTTTCTAACATTCCTGTAAGCTCTCTTTGCCTTCTAACATTCCTCCCTCTCCCTCAAACATCCCAGTAAGCTCTTTTTCCCTTCAAACATTACGGTATGCTCTTCCGCTCCTTATAACATCACTGGGCTCTAACATTTCTACCTGATGCGACACAAGTCAGAAGAGATACCCTGAAAATATTGAAGCAGGTGCCTATCCTCTCCTTTCTCCCTCTAACATTCTACCATTCCTTCTAACATTCAAATAAGTTGCCTCTTCCTTCAAACATCCCATTAAGCTCCTTTCCAAAGTCAGCATCAGTAAAGCTCATTCCTCTACTTCAAAACATTTCAGTAAGCTTCTTTTCCTCCTTTTGAGACGACATTCAGCTTCCTTCTCCCTCTCTTGAAACATTCCGGTAAGCCACATGCCCCTCAAAACATTCAAATAAGCTCCCTTCTCCCTTCCTCCCTCGCAACATCCCTTCAGGCTCCTTTCCCCCTGCCTTGAAACATTCCAGTAAGATTCCTCTCTCTTCCTTCTAACGATTTTTTTTCTTCTTCTTCTTCTTCTGCGACACTGGTCACGGAGATCAAAGTCTGAAGGAGGCTCCGGGGAATCGAAAAGTTCAGAGGTGGATTTGTCCTTGAGGTTTCCACAGTTCGGCTCTGAACGGCCTCACCTTCTTTGTTCATCGTTTATTGTTTATTTTCTTTGTTTCATCAACTCCTGGGATTGATGTTTTCTTTTCCCGGTCGCTTGAAATCACGCCTCTGAGTTACTGAATGCGTAATGGAAGTGTTTTTGTTTTTTAAGGTAAACTTCCAAAAGTTATTATATTTTCTGGGGGGGAGAAGGGAAGGGTCTTTTGAACAAACTACGATACGGTACAAATATTCAGCTTCAAAACGACAACCTAGACAACTTCACTGATAGCGACGAAAGGAAAAATAATACAGCGCATTTATGACATTTTTTGACGCCTGACAGACATGATTTGCAAGTGCCATGTAGCATGTATGCCATTAACATGGCACTGAATGAACGATATATATATATATATATATATATATATATAGTGTGTATATATATATATATATATATATATATATATATATTGTGTGTATATATACATATATATATTATATATATATATATTGTGTGTATATATATTATATATATACATATACATATTATATACATGTGTATTATATATATGTATATATATACTGTATATGTATATACATATATACTGATATACAGATATACATTACGAATTTTATAATAAATTGGCAATAACATTTTTTTATACCGCACTGAATTAATTTGAGAGCATATACATTGTAATTAATCAGCACATACAAAGTCCACAATGATAACTCATGCTTTTTGGGGTTACGCGGCTGCTGACAAGAAGTCCGTTTATGAGGCAACCCCTGGGAAACCCCAGTGAATCCCAGATTTAGGAAATTCCCTGCTGAAAACCCCTGGTTTAAGGGCGGAGGCCGGTTTCTGTTGCTGGTCCCACGAAGTCCTGGCAGTTGAGAACCACGATTTATGGAGTTTCGTGGACGCTACCATTAATGTCACGAGAAAAATAAGAGGGGGAAATACTGGTACACGGAATTGCGCCCACTAAATATCGCCACTTTTGGGGGAATAAGACAAACTAACAAACGACGAGCGCTTCAGGATGATTACGATGCGGCTATTGCGTAACTGGCACAGAGAGAGAGAGAGAGAGAGAGAGAGAGAGAGAGAGAGAGAGAGAGAGAGAGAGAGAGAGCAAAGTCTCTTAATACGCAGGGAGAGTAGGGGAGGAACGGAAAGAAAAGGAATTATAAGAGGAGTCTTAGGGTTCGTGATACTGAATGATGTCGGGACGCGCATGAAGTACAGTTTATAACCTTCTCGAGCAGCAAGCGTAAACGAAGCTGACGCCGACCAGAGATACGCGGCTTGGACGAAGCAGGGGCTTATGGGATTTACGGCTGAAGGCAGAACCTTTTTCGCTCCGGGTACGCTCAAGTGTTCTCTGAATTCATTCCGTCCGCTTTCAACCCGCGACATTTCATCTCTAATCCGGCAGGGTCGCTCTCGGTTCATTTGGGTCTGGAAATCTGGATTCCAGTGGAATTTCAGAATCGGGGTTTAACTCGTAAACATGATCACAGTTTCTTTCATTTCCAGTTTCCTCAAATATTCATAAAAGAAAGCGGAATCAAATTCAACACAGTTACGCAGCTTTTAAAATTACTTTCATAACTAAAGCGTGACTAGAAATACTTTCAGAACTTTTGCCAACTCATGTCAAAATCTAAATCTGCATTTATGTGAATAGAGACACATTCAGAAACACAGGTGAATGGGGTATTTAACTTCCGTCCAAATGGCTATTTAACTTCCGTCCAAAAGGATATTTAACTTCCGTCCTAATGGGTATTTAACTTCCGTCCAAATGGTTATTTAACTTCCGTACAAATGGTTGTTTTTTACTTCCGTCCAAATGGCGATTCAATTTCCATCCAAATGGCTATTTAACTTCCGTCCAAATGAATATTTAACTTCCGTCCAAATGGCTATTTAACTTCCGTCCAAAGGGCTTTTTTACTTCCGCCCAAATGGCTATTTAACTTCCGTCCAAATCGCTATTTAACTTACGTCCATGTTCGCTGTGGAAGATAACAAATGCAGTAGGTAACTGAAACGAAAATAACCAAGCACATCTAGCCACTTTTCAGCGCTGTTGCGTGAAGGTCAAACAGATCATTTACAAATCACAAACGTGGCTGAGAGGACACGATCATCCGGTTAATCGAGCCTCAAGAAAAAAAAAATAAAAGAAATGGAAGAATGAGAAGCTTCAGAGTCGCTCGTGCTTCTGCATACAACTACGAAATTCCCGGGGGAGAGAGAGAGAGAGAGAGAGAGAGAGAGAGAGAGAGAGAGAGAGAGAGAGAGAGAGAGATGTAAATGCTGACACTGACAGAGAGAGAGAGAGAGAGAGAGAGAGAGAGAGAGAGAGAGAGAGAGAGAGAGAGAGAGAATGTTGACAGAGAGAGAGAGAGAGAGAGAGAGAGAGAGAGAATGCGCCTCGAGTGGCCGTGAGAATAGAACGGAATACAGAATTTAGGCCAACGGCCAAGCACTGGGACTTATGAGGCCAATCAGCGCTGAAAGGGAAACTGACAGTAAAAAGGTTTGAAAGGTGTAACAAGATGAAAACCTCGCAGTTGCACTATGAATCAATGGTTAGGAGAGGGTTAAAGAAAGGTCAAAGAATGAATAGGGTTGCAGAGAACCTCGAGTAATGCCTACAACGCAGCGCATGAGGTGCACTGACGGCACTATACCCCCCTACGGGGAGGATGGCCGTGAGGGGAAAAGAAAAAGCGTTATTACTGGATTAGAAAAAAAAAAAAAGGAAAGGCAACAAACCTGTAAACACGAACGCTAAGTGGGGTTAGAAGGTGACCTCGGCACATGAGGCTAATGTGTTTTTCCCACCCGCAAGAATTCCCGCCGGCATCGCATTCACCTCCGAAGGGAATCTCCATAATCGTGGGAAGAGGAAAGGCGAAGTTACAAAGTTCGCTCGGGTCGGCATTGTTCGCTGCCGTTAAATCCATTGTTTTTAGGGGAGGAATTTGCATTGAAGTCGACGCTAATGAAGCGATTACAGCCACGAAGGATACACAAAGACCCTCCCGGACCGTCGGCTTTTGTGCGGAAAATCCCGAATTCATTCGCTCCGGATCTGCTGCTGTTAAAATGCAAAAATTGCTACCAAGCCTCTCGCTCGCCATTGAAACAGTATAATGCCGCGTAACGGGAGGATACGTGAATACATTATTGATACAGCGCAACGCCTTCTTAATGAATTTCATTAGGCGTAATACAGCTATATCATAGGGTGTAAAATAAAACGGGCATGTTAAGGATATATGATACTGTGTAAGAATGTTTAAAAATGTTTGATAGTGCTATATTTCACAGAAGAAATATGATACTGTGTAAGAATGTTTAAAAATTATTTGGTAGGGCTATATTTCACAGAGGTGTGTGTGTATATATATACATAATATATATATATATATATATATATATATATATATATATATATATATATATAAACGACGTCAAAATTAGTGTCTCGTGTTTATGAAATGCTATTGCATGTATAAAAGGATATATTTGCTGACCAAATATAAATTTCTAAACAGCAAAAAAAAATAGATTAAAAGTAAAAACAGCAAGCAACTCATTACTGAATGTACGTTACATAATAATAATATATAATAATAATAATAATAATAATAATAATAATAATAATAAAAACAATCCATTCAATATTCAGGTAACAATAATAATAATAATAATAATAATAATAATAATAATAACAATAATAAAAATGCGTCCATTCAATAAGTTTCTGTCTGAAGGTATGACAGTCTTGACAGCTGATTTGATTTTGAAGTCAAATTACCCAATGTCTCCGGATATTTTTTTTTACTTAATTGCCAGCAAAATATCTCAAAAAAATGCGAATGAATTCCAATCAAGTTTCGTTGAAGAGTAAAGTATGTGTTGAGGATCAGCTGATTTGATTTTGAAAAGGATCTGCATAATGATCCGGATATGTCTTTATTTTGTTTATATTTGCAGTCACTAAGATATATAAAAAAAATGTGAATGAATTCCAATTAAGTTTCCTTGAAGTGAAATTAGGTGTTGGAGATCAGCTGA
>NC_089796.1:78493862-78496362 GCF_040412425.1 Macrobrachium rosenbergii
ACACACACACACACACACACACATTCACAGACACCCCAGCGTGTGTCGGTTCAAAATCCACAAGGGAAGGAAAAGCTTCTCCGCTGACTTTATACAGAAATTCAAGGGTTGCAGCGATAAGGTGCAAAAATAGACAAGTTGTTGTTAAGAAGTCACTGTGGCAGTTAAAAATTCATGCTAGTTTCTGTGCATATGTATAAATTGCGTCTGAACAGGTGCAGGTTCACATACAAGACGAAGATGCAATGCTACCCTAATACAATTCAACTTGTATTTTAAAATTTTACTTACATTTTTATTCGTTTATTAATTCGTTAATTTATGTTTTTTCTAATAACTGATCTTTCTGTTTTTCCCGTTACCTTCTGTTACTTCTTCCGAATGAACACCATTTCTTTGGAAGCTTGAATTTCAAGTCAATGGCCCCTTTTTGGGTTTGTTCCATATGAATAGGGTTCTTCATCTTCTGAATAATAATAATAATAATAATAATAATAATAATAATAATAATAATAATAATAATAATAATAATAATAATGTTTGAGTGCTTGGTCACAAACTAAACTCATTATCTATCTGGAATTTAATGGTATGCAATCTGCTTTTTGTTATAATCTTTAATATTTTTTTACTATTATTCTGCATATTAGTACTGTCATTGCCTTTATTATTAATACTACTTTTTCTACTTCTTGAGCAACTGTGTGGATATTGCCGATTATTATTTTTATCGTGTTATCTAGTGTATCTAGTTTGTGTGCATTGTATTTGTATATTCCATACATATGCCCCTGACCTGAAATAAAGGATATTATTATTATTATTATTATTATTATTATTATTATTATTATTATTATTATTATTATTATTATTATTATTATTATCATTATTATTATTATTATTATAGACGGCTAATTTCGCTGTCGACTGCAATTGCACTGTTTTCTTTGGTTCAGATAAAATGTCAAGCAATATTTAGGCAGTTATTCATGCACATTAGATTGGAATTACTGGTCTCTCTCAATAACAACACATAAAACATTAAAAGAAATCTCCTTTTCTACAATTTCGCTTTAAATAAAAAAAAAATACTCGAACTTTGTTCCTTTTACACCCAGTTGTTTCCTAGTTTTTCCAGAGACCTTTCCCTTCCTGCGCGTAAAATATTTAGTAGTTTTTCTTTTCCTGACTTTTTAGTTTGGAACATCCGTATATTTTCATTTTGATATTTTCTCTCTTCTTCATTTTCCGCCTTTGACGTGAGATTTGTGTGGGCTTAATATTTATATGTTATTCTGGTTCTCTGTTCAAGGACCAAGGGACTGTGCTAACACACTGCCAACTTAATCTAAATTCAGAGGCATATTTTACATCCTATTTGTGAATCGATAACTGTATTCCCCGTTACTTTCTGTTACTTCTTTCGAATGAACGCTGTAACGTTCTTTGGAAGCTTCTAGGGTTTCAAGTCAGTGGCCCATTTTTGGGCTTGTTCCTGTGAGGAGGGTTCATCTTTGAATAATAATAATAATAATAATAATAATAATAATAATAATAATAATAATAATAATAATAGCATTCTTTGGAAGCTTGAATTTCACGTCAATGGCCCCTTTGGTGGGCTTGTTCCTATGAATAGGATTCATCTTCTGAATAATAATAATAATAATAATAATAATAATAATAATAATAATAATAATAATAATAATAATAATAATAATTTTAATTCGTAATTTAATAAGCTCGCCATTCACCTCGAATCTCTTGCAAGTACTTTGTAGTAATATTCATCTTGTCGTTTTTTTAAATCTATTTTTTCACCAAAACTTCTCTAAAATGTTTTGTCGGTCACCTGTAGGCTACTTCTTTTCTAGCAAAATTCTAAAACCGGTTTTTTTTAAAGAATAAAAAGCTAGCTAGTTTATCTTTTATTAACATTTTACTTTCGTTTTTGTACCTTCGGCATTCCTTGATTGTATTAAGTTCTTAAAAACGCTTCCATTTTTCCCCGCCTCCGCGTGAAATACAATATCTTTTTCATTCTCTTTCTGTTTTATTATATTTACTTGTGCCTCATCTTTTGTTTCCACCATTTCTATATTTTTTTTTAATGTTCTCCACTTATTACTTTATTTATTTTCATTTTTCATATTTGAAGGTATATATTCTGCGGGGTCTCTGTCTTCCTTATCTAAATTATTATTAATTGTCGTTCATGTTTCTATTCTGTTTTTCTGTTCTTCCTCTTCATCTTACTTTCTTCGGGCCCGGGCTCGATAAAGGCATTCGATTGCACGTAACCACTGGTCTTTAAATTATAATGATTATTATTATATTATCAGTACTGACAAAAACAGATGAGAGAATTATTTTCGAGGAGGTGGGTAGGAGAAAGAGACAAAAAAAAAAATGAGGGGAGGGAAATGAACTCGGTAAAAAGAAAAATGGGGGAAAAAAATGGTAAGGAGAAACAGGAGGCATATAAAATACAAGAGGAAGA
>NC_089796.1:78498862-78523862 GCF_040412425.1 Macrobrachium rosenbergii
ATATATATATATATATATTATATATATATATATATATATATATATATATATTATATATATATATATATACAATTTCTAATCTTCTACACTCTGATGCTGATGGCGACACGAAACCGGCAGAATCTAGCAACACCTATAAATCCATTTATAGGTATTCATAGGAATCCTATACACCTGCTAGATGTCCTTGCATTAGACACGTGACATTGGAGACGATATAGAAAACAAAGCTGGAAAAGTATCAAATGTAATTCCTAGATTTCTGAGGGTAAATGAAAAAGGAAATTCAGAATACCTGAAGAGACAGATAGATACTTGGAATTTAGTTTTTAGTTGTCTGTAAAAGAAAACTATTGTCCGTCCGCACTTTATTCTGTCCGCACTTTTTCTCTCCGGCCTCAGATCTTAAAAACTGCTGAGGCTAGAGGGCTGCAAATTTATATGTTGATCATCCACCCTCCAATCATCACAACATACCAAATTGCAGCCCTCTAGCCTGAGTAGTTTTTATTCGATTTGAGGTTAAAGTTAGCCACAATCGTGCTTCTGGCAACGATATAGGATAGGCCACCACCGGGCCGTGTTTAAATTTTCATGGGCCGCGGCTCATACAGCATCATACCGAGACCACCGAAAAATAGATCTATTTCGGTGGCCTTGATTATACGCTGCAGCGGCTGTACAGAAAACTCGACTGCGCCGAAGAAACTTCGGGGCATTTTTTACTTGTTCCAAATTGGGATCATTTTCATCTTAACCCATGCGTGTGGAAAACAAGACGAGATTATCAAAAAAATATTGGAATAAACGAGAAAAGGTCACAAAACACTGACCTTGAAAAAGGAATTCCTCGCCCTGACTACCTCCCTGGCTAAGGCAATCAATCAATAGTGTGTACTTCTGCTCCATTTCAAGCTCTATTTCCGGAAGGCCTTCTATTAGCCCTCATTTAGCTTTATAGAGAATCTAATATTTTATTTAGCTATTATCTTTTAAATCTGGTCGGCAGTGTTAAAGCCGTTCCTTTAATATGCCTTATTTTCGCTCCGAATATCCGCATAACCTCACTTCATTGCTAAGACATTTAATTGAATTCTCTGGTCGCCATGAGATCAAATGTAGTTCTGATATGCTTCTAAAATTTTTTTTTTATTCTTTCAGTATCAGAGCAACAAAAGTAAGAGGAAAAGCGAGCATCTTTTAATCTCTCTAGATTACAACCAATCAGTCAATTACGAATTTCATATTTAATGAGGCAGCTTTCATTAACAGTCCTTTATAAAATAAAGGTCAATTTTAATGAGATCTTTTTTTTTTACCATGTTTTGATGCAATCATTTCATGATTTGAAACTAGTGTTTATAATTCAAAATTTTATTTTGTACAATTAAATCAAATGAGGTTTAGAAAAGTTTGCATTTTTAGTATACATGAATACTGATGCCCCGGCACCATTTGAATTCTAAACCACCCAATGCTCGTTAGAAATTTTTATTATTAATTCCCCATGCCAAAAATACATGGAGCGGTACTTAACGCCTATAAGGGTTGGGTGAACTTCGAGATGTCCCCTTCAACAACAGAAATGGAAATTGAGTCTGTATGGAAAACAGAAAATAAGGACACGGCTATTAATACGGAATTACCAATATTATTATAAGTATTATATGTATGTATGTATGTATGTATGTGTGTATATATAATATATATATATATATAGTATTCTTATTTATACATATATATGTATATAATATATATATATATATAAAAAGAAAGCACATTATATATATATATATATATATTTATATATATATATATATATATATATATATATATATATATATATATATATATATATATATATATATGACGTTTTACGATAGAAGCGAAGCGTGCTAAAATATGCAGATGGGAGTGACTGGTTATGGCACAGAAATGGGCTTCTGGGCTTGAGACAAGGTCGCGCAGTCTTCATGGCTGTTCAACGGATGAAGGTAAGACGAGAGAAGAGGGAAGTCACAGCTTACCTAAAGACAGGAAGGTAGCGAGAAGTGGGCAAAAGACTGGGTTAAAGAAAGACTGGAAATGATTTGGAGTGTCTGTGAATGCCAGGGTTAGAATGTCTGAAAGCACTGTTGAGCCAACTTCCTTTGAGGGAAAGGTGAACGTGAATGAAAGAATAAATACTGAATCTCTTGAAATTAATTGTTTGCATGGTATGTTCGACTCAAGAAGAGCATGTACGGGGCTCGACACTCTGCTGATGAGCCTTTTATGTGGTTGAATGAAGGGCAAAATGTTGTGGAAGTTTTCTGCACATACATTTGGGCCATAGTTCAGCCACCTTCTGCTACAGACACACACAAACACATACACGCATACACACATATATATATCATATACATATATACATATATGTATATATACACACATATTCATATAAATATATATAAATATATATATGTATATACATATGTATACACGTATACAGTATATATACAGTAAATATACACACACACGCACACACACATATGTAGATATATATATATATATATATATATATATATATATATATATATATATATATATATATATACTGTATATAAGTATATATGGAGACCAATTAACCCCTGGCACGCCAGAATAAACCCACGCTGAAAACCACAATGGCAGATAACCTATAACCAGCAATTGTGTAAAGCGGAGAAAACAGCGCCCATTATCTTACTCGCCTTTCCTGAATACAATGGACCATTATACGGCGATTGTTTCTATAAAAATAATGATTTAAACGATGACTGGATTCGAGCAAACCACAGTGGTGTACCCAAGATTTACTGACATGGTAGAAATTGCGATGCTTCATCACGGATGCAACGATTGCTCTTAATTTGATTGCGGTAATGATCCAAAACCGGGACTGAAACATCCGGATAAAATTAGTTTATTTAGATGATAAAACTGTATACGGCGCGAGAGTGAAAAATATATGATATTACAGGTCACCGACGTGATTTTGTTGTTTGTGGATACGTATGAATTTTTTTGCTTTTATACTGCCGAGTGTATGCTCAAGTTGTATGTTACAAGATGAGCCACATACGCACAAACGTACACACATACATACATACATATATAAATATATATATACTGTATATATAATCATGTCTTAAAAACACAAAACCACACACACAAACAAACACACACACACACACACACACACACACACACACACATATATATATATATATATATATATATATATATATATATATATATATATATATATATTTAAAATATATATATATATATATATATATATATATATATATATATATATATATATATATATATATATATTTAAAAATCCAATGAAGGAAAGAGAAACACTGATTTTATCTTTTATTTATATATTCATCACGTTCCATATTTTCATATATATATATATATATATATATATATATATTGTATATATATATATACTCTATATATATATGGTTCTGTGTGTGTGTACGTGTCCCCTGTGTGAATTATTATACTTTGTTTGAGTCGAAACGTTGGACAAATACATGGAAAACTAAAGCAAAATCCTATTTATGTACTAAAAAAGTAAATTCCCCCATCAGATGTTAAACTCGACATATAAACTTAACAAGTCATATCAACATGTGGCTGGGGTTATATACAGAGACACCACGCTGAACGTGCTCTTTGAACCATGTTTATGGAACGACAGATATCGTATTCGCGTCCGTCACATGACACCCCATCAAAGTTCTGTTTTGAAGCTATATTTCAAACATATAAACACAGAGACGCACGAACCATGAGGCACATACCTCTCTTGGTCTTATTCACGTCATAGCTTCTTTAAGAAGCAAATGTCATATGCTTTCCCACCTTCCAGTTTCCAGAGTAAAAAGGGAGAAAAAAATTGTGGGGGGAAGGTTTGGCAAGATATCTCAAAACATTGTGGCCGACGCACATGGAAGCTGCGAAGTGGAGCTAGCCATAACAGTGGAGAGAGAGGAGAGAGAGAGAGAGAGAGTCCCGCCCACTCACCCATACTCTGGAAGGTCGAGCGCGGCTTTCCAGGCGTGTTATCCACTACCCACTCAGCCTAAAGTCTGGAAACCCACTGGAACCATCGTGAGTCAGAGAGAGGCGGCCTCTCGTGACGCAGACCTTTCCATCCAATCAATACATTCCTAAATGAATCTCTTGATCCGTCTTTTGTCGTCCAGTTCATGCTTTAGTCCCCCCCCCTCCCCCTCCCCAGTCTTCCTCATGGATATACATCCACGGGGTAAGCTGGAAGTAGGCGTCGATGCTGAAATGAGTGACGTTGCACCGACAAAAGAGCTCTTCCATTAATGTCGGCCAATCAGAGACTCGGGAAAGAGTGGCATCAGACTGGTGCATGATTAGATTGACGTGACTAACAACCTGGAAGTGTGTCCTGGCTTTGACGGAGAATTGCGACAAATTACCCATTGGGGGAGGGGGGGGGTGTTGGCGATGAGAGGTAAATGACGCGGGGTTAACGGAAGATAAAAACCCGTCTGCTTGGAGCGCCCCCGACGGCCTTGTTCCAGATTTTCAGATAAAGGTGAAATAAGGTCACGTAAACAAAACAGGACGCATCACCAGCAATCAATCGCGGGGGGAACAAAGGGTTAAATGGTTTTATGCATTAAAAATGCACCGTGTGAAAAGAAACGACTGAAAAAAAGGAAAGAACAAAGAGGAAGAGAAGCATTGTTGTCGCCATTAGTAGGCGAAACTGTTTGGAAAATTTGGCAGACAAAAATGGATAAAAGAAAAAGTAAAAAGTGCGCCGAAGTTTCTTAGGCGCAATCGAGTTTATGTACAGCGGTAACAGCATATAATCAAGGTCACCGAAAATAGATTTATCTTTCGGTGGTCTCGCTATAATGCTGTATGAGCCGCGGCCCATGAAACTAACCATGGCTAAATTTAACGTAAATAAATATAAACTATTGAGGCCAGAGGGCAATTTGCAATTGGGGAGGGGCGGGTGGATGCAGCCCCGCTAGCCTCGGTAGTTTTTAAGATCTGAGGGCGGACAGAAAAAGTGCGGACGGACAGACAAAGCCGGCACAATAGTTTTCTTTTACAGAAAACTAAAACGGGTAAAAACGCCGCTCATGTCAATCTCCTTCTTCAACAACGACATCAAGCAGAGTTGTTTCTGAAACTCTCTTCAATATGAAAATAAAAAAAAAAGAGAAGAAAAAAAAAAATGGTCGAATCCAAACCAGCAAATAAACTCTTTGAAGCGACGAGTTTCCAGGAAAGGGAAATATGACCCCGAGCAAATGTTCAAACTGGGGGAAAAATATGAGAGTGGCGAGAGAAACAGGATCGAGTCAAGTCCCCATTTGGGGCGATTTTGGGAGGGTATGAGGGTGGGACGCGATCGCCCCTTTCATGCGCCCACGAGACTCGTATGAAGTATACACACACACACACACATACACACACACAAGCACACAATTAAGCACTCACAGAAGTTGGGGGTAATACTTTCGATCTTCGAGGTTTTTATCTGTAATAAATAGCTCTCTCTCACTCACTCACTCTCTCTCTCCGCCCAAATCAGCCGTACTATTGATATCCGAGGTCATGGAAGGTCGTTACTCCTTGCGGATATTACGTCATCGTTAGTCACTCACCGAATAACATTAAGAAGCCGACGATTTCCGAGGAAAATGAAGGCGATTATCACTGATAACTGCAGTGACGTTTACTCAATGTCGCTGCGAAAAGAGATTTCTTTTGAAGATGGGGATGTTTGTGGTGACTGTGATGACTGCAGACGATGGTTTTTGAGGTTTGCTAAGATGATGATAATCCATTATGCACGGATCTGTCTCTTTCCGGATTGACGTGACAGCAAGAGCCGTCGACAAAATAAAATTTTTAACGAATCATATTTCTTCTTCTTTTAACGTGCTTTTTTCCCATTTGTATGGGGTGAGCACGACGCCTTCTTTTTGAAGGACTTTGGGGTAGACTTCGTAGTCTCGATCGGCTGCCCTGTACAGTTCTGCTGATCTGAGGGCTAGGAATGTTATAGACGTACGTAAGCACACAGCCATCATATACGCACACACATATGTATGTATGTATGTATGTATGTATGTATGTATATACTGTATATATGTGTGTGTAAATATGTGTATATATATATACTGTATGTATATATATATATATATATATATATATATATATATATATATATATATATATATATATATATATATATATATATATATATATACTTATATGTACATACATACATACATATATATATATAGACATACATACATACATATAAAGAGTGAAATTTCTAAAGCTCAGTATAGAGGAAAATGTGTGAGTTATTGAAAGACAGTTCCCTTAATATCACATTCATTTCTCATCATTTGTTGCGAGAAGTATTTAATCTAAGACATCATTCCTCATTTACCATCTTTGATGTTTGATAATGTTTCATACAAACATTTCATCAGCCATTATCTTTTTTTTCCGCGAATTTATATAATAATATATTTTCTCGTTTAGTTCCTCTCTTTTTCTCCGGCTTTCTTTTCTTTTCTTTTTTTTTTTTTGTAACTGTACTTCAAACAGGTTTCCCCTCTTCACGAAGTCCCTGATTCCATTACCCAGCCGTCCACATTTTTCCTTTCTTCCTTTTTCCCCCTTTCTGTAAGGTCTCTATCCACGCCCACTCCCTCTTTCCCGTTCGAGAAATCCACTCTTGGACAATCAGACTATTCTGCAGGTCCTGTTCCTTCTCTTAAGTCTCAACGTAGTCCCTTCTTCAAACATCTTCTCTTTGTTTACCATTATTTATTCCAACTGAATCTGAAGGTTTAAAGATCGTTCATGAGGGCTGTACAATTATGATCAGCTCCCAAAAACTCTTCTCCGCCCAAGCTAGGACCAAGGGGATCCAGGAACTGGCTACTGATGATGCAGCAGGTAGACCTAAGGCTTTCCCCCAACTATCCTACAATTTCCTTCCCTTGCTCAAAGTGACAGTAAGGTCGTGCTGGCAGTGCAATCTACTCAGCCTGGTGTGGGATTTGAACTGAGAACCACCGCACTGTGAAGTCCAAGGAAAACCAACTGTATTACTGACACCCTATAATCATTGGGTTATTGTTCAAAAACATATGTTTGCTAGGTTTGGAAAAGATAGAGCACGTGACTACAGACACTAAGGAAGCTGCAAAATTACTGATGATTGGAGATTCATTCATCCCTAGTCTGACGAACTGGCGTAAGCCATTTTTCCCCATTCTGAGAAAATGGGCTTCAAAGATTTTGATACTATTAAGAATTTCTAATTACCCCATCTTTTGGGGACATCTGGTTTGAAAATGTTTCAACACACACACACAGCTGAAATTCTGATATGTTATCGAGTATCAAAAACTGACCCACTTTGGCTGGAAAAACTCCAAAACTTGAAAAAAAATGGGTTACGCCAATTCGTCAAAACAGGGACGAATTATGAAAAAATCATTTATTACTTTAATTACACAGCTTCCCACACTCGAGGTTGTAGTTCCAGGTTTACCTTCCAATTAGAATGATTCAGTTGATAAACCTATATATATAAGATAAAGATCTCCAGTATATATATATGGATATATATATATATATATATTGCTGGATATATATATATATATATATATATATATATATATATATATATATATTTCATATAAGGTAAGATAATAGATGGAAAAATCTTCTCTATTTCGTCTAATAGATGGATACAATACTTGGATACCTGGGATATGACTTCGACTGTGCTAAAAATGTGAGAACTGACGGCAGTCTATTTATGGGCGCCTATAATACTTCGAGATGGCAGAGAGCGTGTGTGAATCACGAGTTTCAGGATTACAGAGGAGGATAAATACTGGGTGTGTACAGGCTTACAGAGACTAAAACGAACGCGTGCTAACACATATACCAATTAAACGTGTATGTGCGTATGTACAGTATGTACTGTATTTGTGTATGTGGTATATATACATATATTCAATATATGTATATATATATATATATATATATATATATATATATATATATATATATATACTGTATATATATATGTGTGTGAGAGAGAGAGAGAGAGAGAGAGAGAGAGAGAGAGAGAGAGAGAGAGAGAGAGAGAGAGAGAGAGAGAGAGAGAGAGAGATTCCCCAGAAAAATACAATTTCGCCTACACAATACAAAACATATTAGGAGGCCCGGCAAGAATGAAAAAGATTCATCGCATGCTATCACAAAAAAAAAAAAAAAAAAGGAAGAATTTAACGCCGCTCCAGGCAAGTAATTTTCCCAAAGCCTTGAAGAGAGAGAGAGAGAGAGAGAGAGAGAGAGAGAGAGAGAGAGAGAGAGAGAGAGAGAGAGAGAATCACCCAACTTCCCAACTTGAAAATATGTCCCTGTTTCGTTTTCGCGAAGACAAGGAAACTTATAAATCCCCCGATGACCATTGACAATTCCGCCGCTTTTTGCCGTCACTTCGTAAATGCTTATGTCCCGGGTTCGATTCCCAAGCGGGCTGGAACCTTTTAAGAGCGTTCCGCTTAACCCAGTTACGCCACTGGTGAATTTGGAAGTGAATTAGGTACTTGGTAGTTGGCAGAAGGTGGAAAGTGGCAGCCACGTTAGAGATGGCCATGGATCTAGCAATCTCATCCCTAAAAGAGAGAGAGAGAGAGAGAGAGAGAGAGAGAGAGAGAGAGAGAGAGAGAGAGAGAGAGAGAGAGAGAGAGAGAGAGAGAGAGAGAGAGACTTTGAACTGAAATCAGAATCGCACTCATAAGAAATATCTGGCAAAAATAACAAACAATGAAAAAGAATGAACAAACAATTGGGCTTACAAAATGCAAGGAAATTATTAAATAAAAAAAAATAAAATATTAAAAACGAATGAAAAATTATAAATAACGTACAATCACACTCAGCAGGGAGCAATGGCCCCGTTTCATAGAGGGGAAACCCCCAGTTAAAAAATAAAGTACGGTGAAATAAACGCTTAATCCTTCCTTTGCTGGACAAAGTAAAAGCGTGAACCCGATTACTTTTCCCCGGGGCGTCTTCCATTGAGAGGGACAATAATAAGAAGGTAGTGACAGTCCATCTTAAAGCTGGGGCGTCGTCCATTGCGAAGAGAAATGGCGGGATGTAAAGAACGGTTCTCCAAGACTTTCATCTTTTTCCAGATTATCTCGAAAAGTTTTCAAGGCCTGAATAATCGGATTAAGATATCGATTGTCAATATTACCTTATATGGATGGCTGACGTGTAAAATGTCCTGAGCTTACAATACTGTGATTATAAAGTCGATAACTAATATTCTGGTGAGGGTCAGATACGTTTAAAACTGCCTGACGGTCGACCATCATAAGATTACATGTTCGATAATCAATATCTCTATACTGATCAGCCGACGTTTAAAAGCCTGTTGATCAGATTAGGATTAAAACGGCCACTATTCTTATTTAATATAGAATTTGGGTCAGAGGCCAAGAGCTGGGACCTACGAGGTCATTCAGCGCTGCAACGGAAATTGACAGTAAAGGTGTAACAGGAGGGAAACCTCGCAGCCGCACTATGCAACAATTGCTAGGAGAGGGTGGAACGTAAGATGGAAGAAAGAGAACATGAACGGAGGTACAGTAAAAGGAATGAAAGGGGTCGCAGTTAAGGGCCGACGAACTTTTCTTTCTTATACGCATTACCGAAGTTTTCATTCTTATACGCATTACCGATGTCCTCATTCTTATATGCATTGCCGAAGTTTTTATTCATATATGCATTACTGAAGTTTTCATTCATATATGCATCACCGAAGTTTTCATTCATATATGCATTACCGAAGTTTTCATTCTTATATGCATTACCGAAGTTTTCATTCTTATGTGTATTACCGAAGTTTTCATTCTTATATGCATTACCGAAATTTTCATTCTTACAGGCATCACCGAAGTTTTCATTCTTATGTGTATTACCGAAGTTTTCATTCATATATGCATTACCGAAATTTTCATTCTTACAGGCATTACCGAAGTTTTCATTCTTATATGCATTACCGAAATTTTCATTCTTACAGGCATCACCGAAGTTTTCATTCTTATGTGTATTACCGAAGTTTTCATTCTCATACGCATTACCAAAGTTTTCATTCGTATACGCATTACCGAAGTTTTCATTCCTATACGCATTTCCGAAGTTTCAAAAGTCCTACCGGTCAACAGTACATTTTTTTTCAGGTCCCAATTCTTCCCCTTCAAAAGCCAGCTTGTAAAATCTCTCGCGGACAAACAGAATCGCAAATTAGATCCACGCACTCCAAAAAGAAAAAAAAAAACAGTAAAAAATGCGCAGGTCTCTTCAGCACAATCGAATTTTCTGTACGCCATATAATCAAGGCCACCGAAAACATATCTATCTTTCACCACGGCCCGGTGGTGGCCCGGTCCTGTATCGTTGCCAGATGCACGATTATGATAACTTTAACCTTAGATAAAATAAACTACTGAGGCTAGAGGGCTGCAATTTGGTGGCGCTGTAATGACTGAGGGTGGATGATCAACATACCAATTTGCAGCCCCCAGCCTCGGTAGTTTTAAGATCTGAGGGCGGACAGAAAGCGCAGACGGACAAAGCCGGAACAACACTTTTCTTTTACAGAAAACTAAATAAAGCAAACGAACAAAATGAAGTAATAAAACATCAAGGCCTTGATGAAATAAAAAGTTACAGTGATACAGGAAGGGAGAGATGAATAAAACATACTTTTAAAAGCACTGAATTGATAAAGCACTAAAAAGGGAGATATAAAACGCACGCTTCCTGGTTTACAATAAAAGGCTGGAAATAGAGAAAAAATGTCCCCAACATGTGTATAAACGCGCCTTCTCTGATGAATGTCGGGGCTCTAATATTAGACCAATTTCTGCTGGCACTCGCCAGCTGAGATTTACTATGGATTTCAAGATTTTTTTTTTTTTATTTAACAAGTAAGGGGCGTCAACCCCAACTTTTTTTTTTCTCTCTCTCTCTCTGTATCTTGGCTAGGGACCTGTATGAGTGTATGAACTTTTTAAACGCTTTGGAGATGTTAATTGAGATTTGGGGGTAGGTGAAGGGGAAACAGCTTTCCTGCCTCTTTCGGTATTTATTCTAGAATGAAGAATGTAGTCCACTGCAAAGATCAATAAAAAAAAATCAAATATGATTCTTATATAAAAACCTCTCGGTGCAGAGTTGTATAAATCTAATGAATAATAAACTATACAACTAAAGTTCAAGGATGAGAATCTATACTCCAAGGGAAGGTTCGAGACGTCTCGTATCGCCTCGTATCGCTTGGTATCGCCTTGTATCGTTTCTTGTCGCCTCGTATCGTTTCGTATTGCTTCGTATCATTTCGTATCGTCTCGTATCGCCCCGTATCTCCTCGTATCGTATCGTATCTCCTCGTATCGTCTCGTATTGCTTCGTATCGTCTCGTATCGCCTCGTATCGCCTCGTTTCGTCTCGTATCGCCTCGTATCGCCTCGTATCGTCTCGTATCGCCTCTTTATCTTCTCGTATCTCCTCGTACCGTATCGTATCGCCCCGTATCGTCTCGTATGTCCCCGTATCGTCTCGTATCGCCTCGTTTCGTCTCGTATCATCTCATATCGCTTCGTATCGTCTCGTATCGCTTTGTGTCGTCTCGTATCGCCTCGTATAGTTTCGTATTACAACACGTAATCTTTACTATCAAATCTATAATAAGAGAGAGAGAGAGAGAGAGAGAGAGAGAGAGAGAGAGAGAGAGAGAGAGAGAGAGAGAGAGCGAGGCTGATGACTGTTGAATGATAACCCACTCCATCTAATATTCCGGCAAGCATATTAGATGATGAAAGGGTTAATGAACAAAGGATCTTGCAAAAACAAGGAAATTATTTAGACTGGTAGAAAGGAATAAAAGTAATAAATATGGGGAAAAAACAAGATCATTACCGCACAAGTAAAATTATGGGGAAATTTACGAATAACGAACGTGCTGACAAGATTGGAAATTTACGAATAGCGAACGTGCTGAAAAGATTAAAAAAAAAAAAGCTTTCCAATTGCAAAAATAGAGGAAAATGATAGATGTCTGAAAAACATCGAGAAAGGGCACCAAAAAAAGTGCAAGAAAAATAACGCATATAGAAAAATGTAAAAATGCACACCGAGAAATTGAGTGGAAAGTTGCGTAAACAAAACGGAGATTGAAAATAATAAACACGAGAAAAAAAATCTTCGGAAATTATAAGAAAAAGGAAATTTCTGAGATATAGTTATGAAGAATGGGTAAAAAATATTATATGGAAGATAATAAACACGAAACATTATCGAATGAGGAGGTAAAAATAAAAAGAAAAACATCGCGGTCGAAAACAACAAGCTATGGATGTCGAAAATAAAGTGATAATAAATAAGCACTATAAAAATATAAACACGCAAAAACTAGGATAAAGACGTCGAATAATAAATAAGAAAAATAAAAATATAAACACGCAAAAACTAGGATAAACACGTTGAATAATAAATAAGAAAAATAAAAATATAAACACGCAAAAACTAGGATAAACACGTTGAATAATAAATAAGAAAAATAAAAATATAAACACGCAAAAACTAGGATAAAAACGTCGAAAATAAACAACTGTGAGGTTCAATAGTGACAAAATAAACAACTGAGAGATTCAATAATGACAAAAACACCAGAGAAAAATTATACAAACATGATAGAAGAATACCCTAAACATGCAAATGGCGTCGCGAGGAAAAAAATTACCAAATGCAAAGAACGCCGAGTATAACTAACATCTAAATCATTTTAACATACAAACATGCAAAGACTGTCACGAACTGAAGGTTTACGAAGGAGTTAAAACATATAATAACGTGTACAATAAATGGGAAAGTGACAAACATACAAATCACGCCCCAAAAAATGGATGAAAATCATATCAACGGACAAAAGGCGGAAAATTCACAACCACTGGGAGAAACAACAAACACGCACTGGATGTCACGAAAGGACAAAGAAGCAAAATAACAAACATACAAAATGCGTCGAAAACGATGCGGAAGAATAACAAACATGCAAAAGATGCCAGGACTCTAACAAGCGCACAAAAGGCGGAGACGTCTGCTGGAGGAATAAAATGCGCCGGGGAGGCTTCCCTAAGTCGGTTATAGGGCCCCAACTAAAGGACGGAATTCAAGCTCCTGTTGTTTAAGGGGAAACTGGGAAGGAAAAGAGCCTCCGAGGAGGAATATCTTATGATGGGGGAGACAAGGCAATTGGATTAAAGAGCTGGTACCGGGGGCTTAAAGAGAGAGAGAGAGAGAGAGAGAGAGAGAGAGAGAGAGAGAGAGAGAGAGAGAGAGAGAGAGGGGTGGGGGCGGGATTAGGGGCGCAAGTAATCAACTGAATTAAAAGACGAAAATATTTTTTCATCATTTCTGCGCTGAGAGAGAGAGAGAGAGAGAGAGAGAGAGAGAGAGAGAGGGTGGGGGAGGGGGATTAGGAATGCAAGTAATCAACTGAATTAAAAGGCAAAGGTATTTTCTCATCATTTCTATACTGAGAGAGATGGGGGGATTAAGAATATAATCACTTGAATTAAAATACAAAAATATTTACTCATCATTTCTATACTAAGAGAGAGAGAGAGAGAGAGAGAGAGAGAGAGAGAGAGAGATAAATAATAGTAGTCAACTGCATTAAAAGACGTAATATTTTTTATCAAATCTCTACAGAGAGAGAGAGAGAGAGAGAGAGAGAGAGAGAAAAGAGAGAGAGAGAGCAGAGAGAGAGAGGAGAGAGAGAGAGAGAGGAAAGAGGAGACCTGTAGCACTGAAAGAGGAGGAGGAGGAGGAGGAGGAGGGAGGGAGGAGGAGGAGGGAGGAAGCTGGGAGGTGGGGGGGTGGGGGAGGCTGGTAGAACCGAGAACGACCTTCATCATGTAAAACTTAAAGCTACCGTATCACGCCAAGTGTGGAGAAGTGACCCGTGTTGGCATGCCAAGACATGACACGTCAAGAGAGGGCTTAACCCCGGCTTTTAATCCATAATTCCATCTCCCTTCCCTTGTTTTGCAGCTTTGAGAAATACCCGAAGAGGAAAGCGAATGATGCAAACTGAGGATGGAAATCCCACCGGCAGGTTAAACCGTCTGGTGAAGATTAAAATATGAGCTGCAGATTTATGGCCCAGGATCTGGGAGTTCCCAGAGAAGATCAAGAGCCAAAGAACTTTACTCCTGGATCTGGAAGTTGTTACGGATTAAGAGCTAGGAATTGTGAACCTGGATTTGGAAGCTGTTACGGATTAAGGGCTAGGAATTATGAACCTGGATCTGGAAGTTGTTATGGATCAAGAGCCAAAGAACTTCAACCCTGGATCTGGAAGTTGTTACAGATTGAGAGCTAGGAATTATGAACCTGCATCTGGAAGTTGCTACAGATTAAGAGCTAGGGATTATGAACCTGGATCTGGAAGTTGTTACGGATTAAGAGCTAGGAATTATGAACCTTTATTTGGAAGCTGTTACAGATTAAGAGCTAGGAATTATGAACCTATATCTGGAAGTTGTTACAGATTAAGAGCTAGGAATATGAACTTGGATCTGGAAGTTGTTACAGATTAAGAGCTAGGAATTATGAACCTGTATCTGGAAGTCGTTACGGATTAAGAGCTAGGAATTATGAACCTGGATCTGGAAGTTGTTACAGATTAAGAGATAGGAATTATGAACCTGCATCTGGTCGTTGTCACAGATT
The DNA here is from genome assembly GCF_040412425.1 of Macrobrachium rosenbergii. NCBI lineage: Eukaryota > Metazoa > Arthropoda > Malacostraca > Decapoda > Palaemonidae > Macrobrachium > Macrobrachium rosenbergii. The sequence goes on from NC_089796.1 coordinate 78,513,743, forward strand.
AAGAGCTAGGAATTATGAACCTGGATCTGGAAGCGCACCAGGGGTATATTAAAAGTCAAGATTATGAATCCAGATCTGGAAATTGGTGAAGATTAAAACAGTTACCATTTTGATGCTGGATTTATAAATTCCAGGAGGAGATTCAGAGCAAAGGACTACGAACTAAAGACCTAGAAACTGAAGATCAATGAAGCTACAGATTATAAACCTTGCTTTGGAAATTCTTGAGCATTACAAGAGCTCCAGATTATAAGCTTAGTTTTGGAAAGTTCTGGTGAATATTAAAAGAGTTGCACCTTATGAACCTTGATCATAAAATTCTTGGTGAATGTTAAAAGGGCTCCAAATCATGCATCTGGCTCTGGAAAGCCCTGCTGAAGATTAAAAGAGCTGCACCTTATGAAACCCGATCCGAAAATTCTTGGTGAAGGTTAAAAGTGTTCCAGAACTTGATTCTAGAAACTCCTGGTGAAGAGTAAAGGGTCCTAAAATTCTTCCTGAAAGTTGCAAGTCTTCCAGAACTTGGTTCTAGAAACTTCTGGTGAAGATTAAAAGAGCTACACCTTATGAACCTTGATCCTAAAATTCTTGATGAAGGTTAAAAGAGCTGCACATTATAAACCTACATCTGGAAATTCTTGATGAAGATTAAAAGAGCTCTAGATTATGAATCTTCATTGGGAAATTCTTGGTGAAGGTTAAAAGAGCTCCAGGTTATGAACCTAGTTGTACAGACTCCTGGTGAAGATTAAAAGAGCTGCAGCTTATGAACCTTGATCTGAAAATTTTGGTGAAGGTTAAAAGGGCTGCAGGTTATGAACCTGGTTCTAAAAACTCCTGGTGAAACTTAAAAGAGCTGCAGGTTATGAAACTTAATCCTAAAATTCTTGGTGAAGATTAAAAGACGTCTGGATCATAAACCTTTATCTGGAAATTCTTGGTGAAGGTTAAAAGAGCTCCAGATTATAAACCCACATCTGGAAATTCTTGATGGAGATTAAGACAGCTCCAGATTACGAATCTAGTTACTGTAAGTCGTGGTGAATATAAAAAAAGCTACATACAATGAACCCAGGATTTAAAAAATTCCCACGATTAAGACATTCATATGATTATAAACTTGAAAATTCTGGAGAATTAAAGAAACTACATATTACGACAAGAAATCAACTGTATTTATTCACGCGTTCTTAAAGTGTTTGTATGAATACATACTTGCATTTATGTACATATTTTCCACTTATTGTACTTGCGATTTGTACACAAACTCGTTTATCAGTTTGCATAAACAAGTAAAAAATGCGCCGAAGTTTCTTCGACACAATCGAGTTTTCTGTACAGCTGATACAGCGTATAATCAAGGCCACCGAAAATAGATCTATCTTTCAGCGGTCTCGGTATAATGCTGTATGAGCCGCGACCCATGAAACTTTAACTAACCACGGCCTGGTGGCAGCATATCCTATATCGTTGCCAGACGCACGATTATGGCAAATTTTATCCTTAAAATAAAAACTACTGAGGTTAGATGGCTGCCATTTGGCATGTTTGATAATTGGAGGGTAGATGATCAACATACCGATTTGCAGCCCTGTAGCCTCAGCAGTTTTTAAGATTTGAGGGCGGACAGACAAAGCCGGCACAATAGTATTCTTTTACAGAAAACTAAAAAAAAAACTAACATCTTTAAACAAAAGCACGAAGAGGAAATAAAATTTCCCTTTCCAATTCCAGTATTCCTTTCTTTTTCTTTCGGGAATGTAGAACCGCAACCAGCAATTCCAAAAATTCAGACGAGCAAATTTTTCCCACCAACAAAACAGGAAATGAATTAATTATCATCACATCCAGACGGCAGGTACAAAAGCACGCTTAATCCTTGCAGTATATTGCATAAATTATTCATGTTGCAGGCAATGCAACTATGCGAGAGCTCTTAATTAATTCAACGCTGAGACATGAATGTAGTTTCACGCTAAGCACAGCATTTGACTGGATGGAGAATGCTGAGGGAACTTGTCAAATAGAATCAACAGATGATGACGGTGAGGGAACCACTGCTTCCCTTATGGAACATTATTAAGTTTCTTACTTGAATTGCGCTGTTGTATATTTAGTCTCCTGAGATGGCGTCACAACAATAATGGTCATCGGCGCCAAAACATGGTGGAATTTAATACGTGCCATCATTTCCCCGTTTCTCGTTTCCTTCGGGCCTGTGTTAGAAAAGAGCACTGGCTTGTCAGTTTTATCCGTCCCAACTTTATAAACAATTCTTCTAGGAATATATTTGACATGTAAATGTCATAATGCTGTGTTCATACAATCTACATATGTATATTAATATTTTCATTCAAAATACATTCTGGGCCAGCTTCCAAAGCTAGCTCGAACCTAATCAATTCTTCCTTGGCAAGTCGCCCTACCCGATACAAAATTTAACAGAAATCCATTCATGTTTCTCGAATTGAATACTTGGCGGACAAACATATAGCGAACGACAGACTCAGGTGACTCTATAACAGTGATATCACGCCCCCTCTGAGAGTTAATCCTTCCCTCCACGCCCCCCTAGTTCCTCATTGGGCGGGTGGGTACCGTTCTCAGCTAGTGCACTGCTGGCCCTGCGTTCGAATCTCCGACCGGCCAATGAAGAGGAATTTATTTCTGGTGATAGAAATTCATTTGTCGCTATAATGTGTTTCGGATTCCGCAATAAGCTGTAGGTCGCGTTGCTAGGTAATCAGCTGGTTCTTAGCCACGTAAAATAAGTCTAATTCTTAGGGCCAGCCCTAGGATAGTTGTTAATCAGCTCAGTGGTCTGGTTAAACTAAGGTATACTTAACTTTTCAACGCCCCTCTTGAATCTCTGAGTAAAATTCCCTCCCAGATTTAAAGAAAAATGGAAAAAAAAAGAGAAAGAGAAGGGGTTTCTACTGTAGGGATAGGGAGGGAGGCAAATAATCACAAAACATGGTAAGCCCAACGAGTTTAAAATTCTCTCCCAGATTTAAAGAAAACTGGAAAAAAAAGAAAGAGAAGGGGTTTCTAGGGATAAGGAGGGAGGTAAATAATCACAAAACATAGGAAGCCCAAAGAGTCTTGCTAGAGCAGTAGACTATAGGAAACTAACGTTATTAGGCGATACGTTTGCATTTTTTCATAAACTTCTGAATATTAGTTCCTCTCTCTTGTCAAGGGAATAGCGAATCTAATTAGGGAATTTTTAAATTTTCCCTAGGTCTCGCGCCTCCCTGGAAATCGCTGACGCCCCCCAGGATAAGAACCACTGATCTATAACCTCCAAGCAACTCCAGGGGGCAGAGGTGGTGATAATATTACTGACAATGATTACAATAATCTTGAAAAAATAAAAAAAAAAAAAGCTGTGATATTTCGGTCTCCATTCACTCACACGTCGTTCAAGCTTTAATACAGGGAAGAAACCTTAAAGAAAAGATGAAAAGGAAGAAAGATTCGAGCTTTATTTGTGAGGCAACAATGAAGCTTTCACCCCCAGGTACTTGACTAACAAAAAGGTCGTTGAGTCTTCGCCTCCAAAAAGGCTTGAAATGGGCGTTCCTGTTTGCCTGGCGCCAAAGAAAGCCTCCCGGCGAAGATGATGGGGTCAGCGGGTGAACGGAAACATCAAAACAGACACATCGTCATCACAAACATCCATAAACATCAGTGCTTGTTCGGTGATCACATAGTATTGGTTGTTACCTCTGTCAGTGATGTTGGACGGAGATGATTTAAAAGCCTATGAATTTCTGTTTTTTTTTTTTTTCACAAGATAGCTTAGGAACTGGAATTGGAATACAAAGTTTAGGTCAAGGGCCAAGCGCTGCGACATATGAGGTCATTCAGTGCTGAAATGGAAATTGACAGTAAAAAAGTTTGAAAGGTGTAACAGGAAAAAAAGCTTCACAGTTGCACTATGAAACAATTGTAAGAAGACGGTGGAGAGTAAGACGGAAGAAAGATAATATGAACGGAGGTTCGGTAAAAGGAATGAAAGGGGTCGCCGTTGCAAAGAACCTCCAGTAATGCCTACAGTGCACCGCATGAGGTGTACTGATGGCACCAACCCCCTGCGGAGCACAAGATAGTTTACAACGTTAAGAAGTGAATTAGATAAAATTCTTAAGACAGGTGGGTTGTGGGTTAAGGAAGATCTGATGTGATTTTGGAATAAATCCGGATAAGGATGCGAATTCAGGACGGGTGGTATTCAGACGCACAATCATCACGGAAAACTGCGAACTGAACGAATAGTTTCATTCTAAATCACTTATTCAGTTTTACCGTTGAGACGTTCGTGAAGACAAGATATCAGCGTGTATCCATCCAACTGAACTCTAGATCATAGTCGTCGCTCGGTTGAAATTGATGCAGGCCACTGAACCTACATGACACCCGATAACATTGAATGCTCAGACAGTTCGAAAGCAGGGAGTCTGTCACGCGAAAAGAGCTCAATTATCAGTCAGCCAAACTGGGAGGCATTGAGTTTATGACGCCAGAAAACTCAATTAGCGATTCAGTCAACTTGAAGACGCTTTGCTCAATGGAAACGGGACGCATTCCCCTGTTGAATGAAAAGCAATTTAGAATTACCTATTGAAGAGCTTTGGTATTCTAAATCATACTGATTAGGAATTGAAGCAGTTTGAGCAAGACGTTTGGGTTTTTAAACTTCTACTGAACAAATTTGCATATTTTCACTGGTACAGAATAAAGATATTTTTTTTATATATCAATTCACTTACAATGATAATCATCTCATTTCATTTTATATTGCGGTTTTGAAATATATGTTTTTCAGATTAAAAACAGTCGGTTGGAGGAAAATTATTGCAAGGGTAAAATAGATTACAGTCGTTTTACTTTTATTTCAAATTCTGGGTCTTAAAAATTGACTGGCCGATCATTCAGTGATAATAATCATGGCCTTATCGCCCTCAAATACTGAATATGGAATATGGTTTCTTCCTTTAATTTGTTTTATTTGCTTCTAGATTCGGTAAGTTTATCCCCCCTCACCAAAGTTGATTAATTGACATCGTCCTCAGGTGCCAAATACCCAGTGTCTTCCAGGTGACTTGTGTTCAAAGCCTTCCAGCCGACTGATTGATTACAGATCTCCCCGACATCAGAAATTAATTGTCCTCAAGGTAAATGATTGATTACCGCAAGTAATCAATCATTTCCACATCAAGTGAGTTCGGTGTTCAATACCTTTAACTTAGCATGTATATATATATATATATATATATATATATATATATATATATATATATATATATATATATATATATATATATATATATATATATATATATATATATATATATATATATATATATATATACTTTGTTATAAAAGAATGAATGTCTTTTTTCTCATTTCCACCTCCGTTCAGGCTCCTGAGTTGCCTCAGACTTGCATTATCTCTCCCATTGAGACAGATCTGCCTACACACCTCCAGATCCTTTGTCAGTCGACCCATTTCATACTGCATTGCCTGTTTCTCTCTCTCTCTCTCTCTCTCTCTCTCTCTGTGTGTGGAGCGTGCGGCAGGCTCTACCATAACTTTTTTATATTTATCCGTGAGCTGGTGTGGGCAAGAACTCTAATGCGTAGATGCGCGTCAGGTCTAGATCAGTGCTTGAAACCCCTTCCGTCCATTAATTTACTTTTGCGCTTTCTCTCTCTCTCTCTCTCTCTCTCTCTCTCTTTACCCACCCCAAGCAGAAATTCCTACCCACCAGTCATTCGTTTTATTGCCTCTCTCTCTCTCTCTCTCTCTCTCTCTCTCTCTCTCTCTCTCTCTCTCTCTTTTTACATTATCTTTACCTATCCTAAGTAAGAATTCATATCCACCAGTCATTCGTTTTATTGCCTCTCTCTCTCTCTCTCTAGTCCCTTTATCCATCCCAAGTAGGAATTCCCATCCACCAGTCATTCGTTTTACTGTCTCTCTCTCTCTCTCTCTCTCTCTCTCTCTCTCCTCTCTCTCTCTCTCTCCGCAAGCTGAGTTTCCATCTGAAACAAACCTCGAGGAGAATACCTGGGGGACCATAGCAGTTACAGACACTAAAGAAAGCAGTATCTCCCGGGGATACAAAAATAAACAGAGAAAAAAAAACACGATTCTTCCAAACTCTTTTCTAACTGGAATATTATCATGAGTACCTTTTTCTAGATCTCTCCCACTTCTTCCTCCTATTTTTACTCTTTTTCCCCTATTCTTTATTTCTTATTAGCATTCTCTACTCTACTTCTTATTTTTCCTCCCATTCCTCTTTCTATGTCTCTATTACTCTTCACTATATTTTCCTCCTCTCTCATTCTTTCATTTTTCTCTGCTTTATCCTCTACTTCTTTGTCTCTTCTTCTTCCTCCTCTATTTTCCTAATTTATATTTCTTATTAACATTCCCTACTTCTACTTCTTATTTTTCCTCCCACTCCTCTTCCACACTTCTATTACTCTTCACTATATTTTCCTCCTCATTCTTTCATTTTCCTCTGCTTTATCCTCTACTTCTCTGCCTCTTCTTCCTCCTCTTTTTTCCTAATTTACATTTCTTACTTTTCCTCCCACTCCTCTTTCCATATTTCTATTACTCTTCACAATATTTTCCTCCTCATTCTTTCATTTTTCTCTGCTTTATCCTCTCCTTCTTTGCCTCCTCTTCCTCCTCTTTCCTCTTCGCCTACCTCCGCACTCCTCCTCAAAGTAAGACTCGACTCTGCGTGTTATTTCTCCCTGAATCAAACGAAAGGTCGGTCTGAATTCACAATCGGCGTATCTTGAAGAGACACTTCATGGTAGGCTCTCGTTTCCCCTCAGAATCTGTGGATGTTACGGATACCGTACATCTTTCTTTCTTTCTTTTTATTTTGCTGGGAAAATATGAGAGATGTGGCTATCGTATTACTTTTACCATCGCCTGAGGGGAAAGGTAACTCACCTCTCTCTCTCTCTCTCTCTAGTCTAGTCCCTTAACCCATCCCAAGTAGAAATTCCTATCCACCAGCCTCCGTTTTATTGCCTAACTCTAATCTTCTAGTCTTTTTGCCCAACCCCAGTAAGAATTGCTATCCACCAGTCATCCGTTTATTGCCTCCTCTCTCTCTTCTCTCTCTCTCCTCTTACTCTCTCCCTCTCTAGAAGGGACATTCCCTTTACATCCCTAGAGTAGAATTTTATTGCACTTCATTTGTTGCACTTTCTCTCTCTCTCTCTCTCTCTCTCTCTCTCTCTCTCTCTCTCTAATGTATATATGTATGTGTACGAATGAATCCATCATACAAACGAAAGTCGTTTCTAACACTCTAGGTAAGACTGAGTTTCCAATGGGATGAGGAGATGAATCGTATACATCTCTATAAAGATCAAGAGTAACGCTACAAATTGCTATGTTTATGGGGAAAACAAGATGGAATATATCTTCGATATGAAGCGGACTTCCGGGCAGTTATTGAGGTCTAACGCGTGATTAACCAAAATGACAATAATGTGAAGAGCAAGAAAATTTATTTATGTACCTTCCCGAAAGGACTGTACTTGTCAGTGCTTCCTCGTGGTTGGCACGAATTACGCACAAGGGTGAGTCCACTACATAAACAAAATGTCATAACACACGTCGACAACTTACTGCATACATATCACAAACAGGATGACGACAAGTCACCGACCGTAAATAAGAACGAATCTTTGGCAACTGCTGGATAATCGTATGAAGCTCTGGCCAGAAGTCACGATAAGTCGTTGCATAGTATTTCACCTGTTTGTAAAGTGTGTGTGACAAGTTGCCAATGTTGCGTACGACGACAGGCTTTACTGCACTGTGGATATACATCCTTAAGCTTTATGTTATATTCGAATACTGTATAAGAGACTGGTCCTCAGAGCACTCGCTCTTCCTCTAGATTCTAGAATCTCAAGGACTTCATTTTGATGAAGAAAAAGAGGAACCAGGACAGGCACACTTGCCAAAATCAAGATCTGGCACTTCAAGAAAAGCGGTGCGAGTAAATAACTTCCCTTCTCCAGTGATGACAAGTTCGACTTACAGAGGCAGGTTAAAATGATTTAAGAACTTCATGAAAGTCAAGACATTGAGTTTAGCTGTTAGTGTGTGTATGTGTGTGTGTGTTTGTTTGTCAATGTTGCCACAAGATGTCTCAAGACGTTAGAGATGGATTTCAATAAAAACAAATAAAAAGGCGCCGAAGTTCCTTCGGGGCAATCGAGTTTTCTGTACAGCGTATAATGCTGTATGAAGCCCTCAGCCACGGCCCATGAAAATTTATAGCCACAGCTCATGAAAGTTTCAGCCGCGGCCCGGTGGTGGCCTGTGTTGTTGGCACTATAGCAGTGCCAGACGCACGATCATGGCTAACTTTAACCTTAAATAAAATAAAAACTACTGAGGCTAGAGGGCTGCAATTTGGTATGTCTGATGATTGGAGGGTGGATGATCAAAATACCAATTTGCAGCCCTCTGGCCTCAGTAGTTTTTAAGCTCTGAGGGCGGAGAGTAAAAGTGCCGACGGACAGACAAAAAGCCACCTCAACAGTTTTCTTTTACAGAAAACTAAAACCTGTAGGAAAGTGAGCAAGAGGCCAAGGAAAGGTTGGTTAAATTTTAAGGCACATCCGGCTGCATCAGATGCCTTTTATTTTTAGAAAAAATGGCAAAAATATGTATTTGTTGGATCTCTAAGACATTTGGTGACACAGTAGGCATAGGACACGGCAAGCATAAATTAATCAGTTGCCCAACTGCGCCTTAGGAAACAATGGATCGCATGACAAATACACCATTTTTTCCAAGAAGCAACGGCAGAGTTCCCTAGTCTTGTGCGTCTTCGGTCCTCACACAGAAACAGGAAATATTTGCGAAGGGCAATTTATTCCCGTAAAACGAGATACTCTTCAAAGTGAATGTGATTCTAAAATCTATTCAAGAATAGGGTTTGAAGCTGTGTACAAATGCGACCTCAACGGATTTGTTCCATCTTTGTACTGAACCTTGTTATTATGTCTGTTCTGAAAAGTAAAACAGAGTCTTACGTATGTCAATTTCTATATTTTTCTATTGTTTGTAGTTCTATATACGAACCTCCAAGTATGTATACATAAACGTACTAAAATAAAAATATCCTTTGAATATATAATATATATATACATAATATATATATGATATATGTATATATATATATTTAAATGTATATTTAAATGATATTCTTATATATATATACAGTATATATATATATATATATATATATATATATATATATATATATATATATATATATTATATATACATACATACATATATAATATATATATATATGAATATAAATATAAATATATATATATACTGTATGTGCAAGTGTTGTTTCACAGCAGGTATTTATAGGAGGAAATGCAATTATCAAATTATCATAATAATGCGAGAGACTATCACATCTCCATCAAAATTAATGCATTTGCATAAAAGGGTAATTATCTCCGCCATCTTCTCCAGCTGCTGACTCCTTCCGAGGGGAAAAAATACTTTAATGTAATAGATATTTACGAAGCCAGAAATAAAAGCAAGAGACAAATGGAAATAAAATAAGCGCCAACCCAAGACTCCCGAATGAAAAATGCTCATGAATGACAACAACTCATCTAAAAGTGAAAGTTTTGACTTCGTCTGCCAATGGCCACTTAGGTCAGAACTCGGTACGTTAATTAAGGTGAAGAAGAAGAAGAAGAAGAAGAAGAAGAAGAAGAAGAAGAAGAAGAAGAAGAAGAAGAAGAAGAAGAAGAAGAAGAAGAACGCGGGAAATAAACTCTCAAGATAAACACACGGAGGAGCTCTCGTTGAAGGGACTCAGCCGTCTATTTGACGGAGCTTCAGAAAATTCAATAAAATGAGAATTTAAAAACTGCGGAAGAAGAAATCATCTTTCAGTTATCTTGGAGACGAAGACGTCTTCATGATTCTCTACCTCCGAATTGCTAGAGGAGAATGAAGTCCGGGAATTGCTGGGTACCTTCTCTGGGTAATGAGATATTCTGTCATTTCTTAATCGCAATCTCATGTAAATCCAACTTC
>NC_089796.1:78528862-78563862 GCF_040412425.1 Macrobrachium rosenbergii
CTATTAAAGCTTGGCCTCTGAATCTAGTTATCAGTTATCTCTCTAATCATCTCCTTGTATGGAATGGAATGGAAAATATATGGTCTCTGAAACTATCTACAGAAACTTAGGAAAAAACTATACACTTAATTAAGGAAGAAATGTTTGTATTTCAAAGAGAAAAAATAGATAAATGATTGGCGTTAAGAAGCTGTGTAATAAATTTGTGTAATAAATGAAAATAAATGAACAGATAAATGCCAGTGAGAATTGTTAAATTACTGAGCACTACCGTAAGAATGTCCATAGGCGGCTTCCTGAAAAATGGAAGCCACTGGAGTAATGATTAAGGTTTTAGCATAGAACAGAATACAGGATTCAGGCCGAGAGCCAAGCGCTGGGAGCTGCGAGGTCATTCAGCGCTGAAATGGAAACTGACAGCAAAAAGGTTTGAAATGTGCTACAGGGGGAAAACCTCGCAGTCGCATTTCGAATCCCTTGTTAGGAGAGGATTCACGAAAGGAAGATGGAAGAAAGAGAAAATGAACGGAGGTACAGTAAAAGGATCGAAAGGGGTTGCAGCTGGGGGCCTAAGGATGGGACGCTGCAAGGAACTTTAAATAATACCTACAGCGCACCGCACGAGGTTCACTGACGGCACTAACCCCCTGCGGGATGATTATGGTTTTGGTCAAGAGGAAGAACGGATTAGTTTAGGCTTGGAGGAACCGCAGGAAAAGGAGATTACAATTCAAGGTCGCTGAGATTTATTTATAAATAATGGAAATTCTTCCTGACCCTCGGCGCGACTTAATATTATCTCCCGAGTTTCAGTAATTAGAGGGTGAACGAATACGGGACTCATGATATCATATTTACTGGAGCTAATCTCATTATCGACATCAAACATCAATTAATCCTTTGTTACTTTCGATAATCTAGTAATTATTTTATGAAAATTGATGCAAGACATTCCTACTATATATGTAATATAAATAAATAAATAAATAAATAAATATATATATATGTGTGTGTGTGTGTGTGTGTGTATACACGTGTGTAAATTATATATATTATATATATATATATATATATATATATATATATAATATACATCATATAAATATTATACTGTATATATTATTACATATATACATTATAAATGTATATATATATATATACATATACACACGCACACATATATAAAGAAGAGAGAGAGAGAGAGAGAGAGAGAGAGAGAGAGAGACTGGCGCAGATAAACACTGTTGATCCTTAGCTGCTTCGTGGAGGATTACAAAGTTTTGGGCTTGCAGGACAGTGTGGATCACAGTTCCAAGAAACAAGAGAGGCTGGGAACAGGATCTGCAAAAATAACGAGAATATATACTTGCAGGACTACAGAAAGTGATCAAAACATTATACGTCCGATTTTAGTCACTGATATTATTGCTGACAAGTTGTAATCTACTTATTAATTTAGTCATTTATTATTTTTTTTCTTTTCTAATAAGTGAGCTCTCCTCTTTCTGTATTTCTCTTTACCTCCTCTTGCTTCTTCCTCACGAACACCATATTCTTTAAGTTCCTCGTTGGACGAGTCGGTAGAGTTCTCGGCTGGCACTCTGCTAGGCCCCCCGAGTTCGAGTCTCCGACCGGCCAATGAAGAATTAAAGAAATGTATTTCTGGTGACAGAAATTCATTTCTCGCGATAATGTGGTACGGATTCCACCAATAAGCTGCAGGTCCCGATGCTAGGTAACCAACTGGTTCTTAGCCACGTAAAATAAGCCTAACCTTCGGGCCAGTCTCTAAAGAGGCTATTAATCAGCTCAGTGGTCTGGATTAAACTAAAGGTATGCTAACTTAATTTAACCATATTCTTTGAAGGTTGAATTTTGAGCTGTCAGTTCCTCTGTGGGCTTTTGGTCTTATGTTCCATATGAATATGAGAAATAAAAAAGAAAATAATTCCAAATAACAAACACTGATGCACACAGAAATAAACAGCAATTTAAGAATCCCAACAATGGGGATTCTGACAATATCTAAATTTCGCACGAGTGATGTACAATATTTTGACTTGAATCAAATAAGGCTTCGGATAAGCGTTTTCAATTGTATGTTTTACTACAATTCGTAAATGCATTAAGGCTATGCTGTTTCCAATGTCTCTATGGGTTTCTTTTTTTTAATCAGTCACGAAAAATAATAAAAACCTTGGATACGAATCTGTTTGGCTTTTCAGTCAAAGAACATTACTGCTAGCTGGTCATTTATATTCTTCTTAATTGTATTTGGATGTCCATTGTAGCTGAGATCAATATTGACCAATACTCTTTTAATTTACTACGATACAATAAACATGGTTCTTTGTTACTTATCATTATCAGTAATTAGTGGAAGAGTCATCAGCTTTTCTGTGAATGACACTAACCTTACTCAAAACGGTTTTTGTTAATTAAAAAAAATCATCACTCATCAGAATTATAACGATTCTTGTACCACAGCGGCAAATACCAGGAAAATTTGGACATCAGCCTACTAAGGATAACCTTTTCATTCATCGCCGAAAAGCAATCAATAATACATCAAGGACTCAAATCAGCGAAAAATGAATATTGACCGGCCCTCCACGAAGTCTACGGGATTTGCCCGCCGTGTTTAGTCTTTGAATAGCACAGGGAGACTCTGCGCATGCGCCGTCGATCATTCATCCCTTTCAAGAAGAGAGATTGGATGTTGATTCATAGATACTCGTATTGACTCTTTAATGAATCACAAACGAGCGCTTCAAAGGGAATGGGGCGGCAAACTCCGACCATTTTCAAACATCAAAAATGAGTTTTGCAAAGGACCGGCCAACCTTGAAACGCAGCGGCATTGCTTTGCTGGCACAACAACGTTGTTGAACTCGAAAACAGGCTGACATTTTGGGGGACGCTAAACGATTGCCCCATCGTGCGTAATAACAACTGTATTAGGATCTGTTTGTATTTCGCTTCTGTTTTCTACTTTTTTTTTTATATACTTTTCTGATTTTCCATAGATCGCCAGGCCGCTGGGTCCGCCTTCACACAAACTGGGGCGCGGAAATGATTGATTTAATGCTATATACTGGCGTTGCGAGATCTATGGTTATCGACGTAAAAAAAAAAATAAGATATTGGAAAAATAACCTTTTTTTATCTGGTCCCAAAAAAATAAAATTTCCATTTAGTAACAATGCAAACGGGAGTCAAAAGTACTATAGATGTTGTTACCAAAAATACTTTACTTTACAACTGCCAATTACTTAGAAAATCCTGATTATGGATATTCCTCGATGGCAAAATAAGTTCCTGGATCATTTCCTTTTTACTCTGCAAAACACTGGCGGTTGATTCAATGCTACGCTCTGGCGTCACAAAAAAATATGGCCTCGGTACTGAAAACAAGTTTTTTGCCCAAAAATAACTTGCTATAAAAATCCTCAGTGTTTATTTAATACTGCCCAAAAATAACTTGCTATAAAAATGCTGCGTTTATTTAATATTGCCCAAAAGTAACTTACTATAAAATGCTGTGTTTATTTAATATTGGCCAAAAATAACTTGCTATAAAAATGCTGTGTTTATTTAATATTGTCCAAGAATAACTTGCTTTAAAATGCTGTGCTTACCTAATAGGCTATTGCCCAAAAATAACTTGCTATAAAACGATGTGTTTATTTAATATTGCCCAAAAATAACTTGCTATAAAATGCAGTGTTTATTTAATAGTGCCCAAAAATAACTTGCCATAAAATGCTGTTTACTTAATATTGCCAAAAAATAACTTGCTATAAAATGCTGTTTATTTAATATTGCCCCAAAATAACTTCCTTTAAAAATGCTGTGTTTTCTTCAATATCACAAACTGGCAGCGCCAAAACTACGGTCACCAGCAACGAAAATATTATCCTGTAATATTATACAAAAGAAAACCTTAAATATTGACTGAACACAACTTACTGGTATCATAACTACGGTCATCAATACCTGACGGTAAATTATTATTAGTATAAAGAAGCGACTCTCATTCTAACAATATCTAACCTAACCAAATAACATACAGCATAACCTAGCCTAACTAACCTAACCCAACCTTTCCTTTTGTAAAAGGTCTTTCCGTCACGGAATCCCGGTTGACAGTTTGGCCAACATGAGAGAAACTGACACCAAAATTCCGGAGAATTTTACCACTTGAGTTGCACATGAAGAACATTTGATCTGATGTATAAACTGGCGTTACAAATGACCAAGACATTACGATATAACTTGTAATGCGAAACGATAACAATTGTCTCCTAATAACACAAACTGGCGTCACATCCACCCTGGTCATCTCTCATGAAACACTTTTTATAAAATATTGTGCTTATAACTCCAGTCGCTTAACCTAACGTAACATGAATCCTCGAAGGCTTCTTCCTGAAGCTTAATTTTGATCCTTCCTATTCTGATGGGACCATAAGCTTCATCACAACGTGCGATGCTCTTACAGCATATATATGTATTCTATATTAAAGCTTATATCCACACTTACCTTGTCATCTTGAGGTCATACATAATCACTGTGTATTCTGAAACCATTAGAAAGAAAAACTGTTACAAAATAATCACCAAAATATCCTTCATATGTCTGAAAAGCGTTTTTCAAAATTTTAGGCAGTCGATAATGAAAAAAAGGGGGGGTGTTATTTTTATCTTTATCTTGTTTGCATGTCAAATAATCAGGGTAGGAGAGATTTAGAGACTAGATTTCACAGAAACTCTCTAAATATGTGATCAATCACAAAGTATGCTCTCTTGACCTAAATCCCACCCGTACAGTATTCCATCCAGGTCCGTAAACAAATTTTACAGATATCTTGCTGACGAAAAAAAAAATGAGAACCCCAACAAACAGACAAAACTCCGTCCGACGTCGCTGGTGGAGCCAGTGTAAATATAGAATTTAGGCCAGAGGCCTAGCGCTGGGACCCATATGGTCATTCAGCGCTGAAAGGGATACTGATAGTAAAAAGGTTTGAAAGGTGTAACAGGAGGAAAACCTCAAAGCACTTGCAATGTAAAACAATTGCTAGGAGAGGGTTGATAGCGAGATGGACGGAAGAAAATATGAATGGAGGAGGAGGTACAGTCAAAGGAATGAAAGGGGTTGCAGCTAGGGGCCGAAGGAAGGGACGCTGCAAAGAACCTTAAGCAACGCCTACAGTGCACCGCGGTGAGATGCACTGACGGCACCACTTCCCTACGAGTGAATACGAGAGATAACATTGTGACGGAAAAGAGAAAAACGACACGAACAAGATATTAAAACGTTCAATAGACACAGCTATCATAGCCGCGTCAAAGTGGCTATAAAACTAAAAACCGCTCTACGCAACGTGCGGCTGAAAAATTGAAGTGTGATAGATGCGCCATCTAGACAATGGAGAGAATTGGCGTGGCGCGCTAGGCTGTCATAAATGTTAAAAAGTAAATGTATTCAGTCACCCGTTTTACTTTGTTGTTGGGGAACCGTGTGTGTTTATAGAACTCTATAACACGCCTAAATTACGTGTTGTAGAATTCTATAACAGGCCTAAATTACGTGTTGTAGAGTTCTATAACAGGCATAAATTACGTGTTGTAGAGTTCTATAACACACGTAAATTGCGTGTTGTAGAGTTCTATACCACAGGTAAATTACGTGTTATAGCGTTCTATAACACAAGTAATTTACGTTATAGAGTTCTATAACACACGTCAATCACGTGTCCAATACAGTTTTATGTTACGTGTGCGGAAACTGCGTATAGAGCTCTATAACACGTAATGTGTATAGGACTCTATAACACACGCAAATTAAAATAAAAGGCGTCTAGTCGTTCTAGCTATCGGTTTTTCCAGGGAAATCTATCCTAATAATAATAATAATAATAATAATAATAATAATAATAATAATAATAATAATAATAATAATAATAATAGTCTTTATTTCAGCTCCAGGGCCATATACATGGAATATACAAGGCAGAGCCATTAATCAAAACCCCATAAGCCAAATATAAACCAAATTGCAAATTTCCACAGTTCTGAAACTGCAAAATCCTGCTGAGATAAAAGGGACGGATGAAAATTTGGATATTACTGATTCTGTTCCTCTTAATTCGGAGGACAAAAGCGTATTACATCCCCCACTCTTAAAATTAGGCAGGGGATGTTAGGACATATACTGTAGATATGTAAGTCTATTTTCCTTTTAGGTTTAAAACTCAGAATTTGGGGGTTTCAATAAAAAGGGAATTGTGGATTTTTGGTGGAGGACAAAAATTAAAATAGATTCGACTTCGATTTAAACATGTAAAGATTTAAGATGATGAAAGCGGATGAACTTAGAGCACTATTTAAAACATATGTATCCCTATAACTACGAAAGGGATCCGGAAAATAAATATCCCTAAAACTACAAACTGATCCGGAAAATAAATATCCCTAAAACTACAAACGGGTCCGGAAAATAAATATCCCTAAAATTACATACGGACCCGGAAAATAAATATCCCTAAAACTACATACGGATGTGGAAAAAATGTATCCCTAAAACTGCAAACGGATCCGGAAGATAAACATCCCTAAAACTACGAACGGATCTGGAAAATGAATATCCCTAAAACTACAAACGGACCCAGAAAATATATATCCCTAAAACTACATATGGATCCGGAAAAGAAATATCCCTAAAATTACATATGGATCCGGAAAATAATATCCCTAAAACAACAAACGGATCCGGAAAATAAATATTCCTAAAACTACAAACGGATCCGGGAAATAAATATCCCTAAAACTACATATAGATCCAGAAAATATCCCTAAAACTATGAACGGATCCGGAAAAAAAGGTATCCCTCAAACTGCAAACAGATCCGGAAAATATCCCTAAAACTACATATGGATCCGGAAAATAAAAATAGATCCCCAAATGCATGAAGCCGCCATACATTTATCATCGGTCTGGACGTTAAAGCCTACAATTTCCGGTGAATCACTGGGAACAATGCATCGTTACACCGGGCATCGTAATGGCGAGAAAACTCGGGTAATCTGTTAAATAAAGGCAATGAATTTGTTCCGCTTACGGACTGGGGACTTTGCATCGTGGTTAGGAACGTTTTTTTTTTTTCTTTTACTGGAAATGGATGAATTCGACTTCAACAGGTTTTACACAAACACGTACACACACACACACAGACACACACATTATATATATATATGTATATATATATATATATATATATATATATATATATATATATATATATATATATATATATATATATATATATATATATATATAATATAAACAAAATCCACGGAAGAAAGTGAAACTTTTGACTTACTTATATATTCATCACGTTCCATATTTTCGTGATTCAGTTGTACACACACACACACACATATATATACACACATACATACATACATACATACATACATGTTTGAATATATATAAATACATATGCACATACATATATATGTGTATGTACATATATATATATATATATATATATATATATATATATATATATAATATATATATATATATATATATATATATATATATATATATATATTATATAAATCAGAGTGATCAAAACGGCCATCGTGTCTGGAAAACGAGGAAGACTGAAAGTGCTTATAGACGGAGAGATAAAAGACTGATAGGGATGCAGAGAGAAGAAGAATCAGCAAGATTTATAAAAAAATATTGAATAAATCTCGTAACAACAAAAGCGCAAGAGAAAGGAGAGTGAAAGGAAAACCACATCATTGTGAGAGAGAGAGAGAGAGAGAGAGAGAGAGAAATGCGTCACAGGAGGTACCGCTGCGTTTTGGATAATAAACCTTTGACGAGCGGCAGCCATCCACTGCGTAGTTTTGCCACTCCGGTCGTATTTAAAACACGGCGAACTCACCCGAAAGCCAAAGCCAAAACTAATTAGACAACCGTGAAGGATTATGCCTAATAAAAGACAGCCAACGATGCAATGCTGCTTAAAAATCCCATATCCCGTGGCCTTAATATTCCTGACACATTTCCCATCTTTTAATATTTGAACCTACATACGTATTTTTATTTTCATTTTTTCATACATCTGCGTATCCTTGTGACAAGCACAGATTCATACTAATGTTTTGCTTTGTCTTAACGCTGGAAATGATTCAGTGTTTTCAGCTGCAAAAATGGAAAATGAAATGAATTTCGGTCGAAGCTTCCTCGACTTAATTCAGTTGTATCTTGGGGGGAACCAGACCGCACAAGTAATAAGTGAAATGATTCTCCCTCTTTCTCTCAAGCAGGATCTTATTTAATAGTGGGAATCAAATGTGAAGTGTCCCTGATTTCTCTCTCTCTCTCTCTCTCTCTCTCTCTCTCTCTCTCTCTCTCTAATGCTGAGAAGATTTGGTTTGTCTCATTATGCTAATTTTTTTTTCTTAAATTATACTAAAGAAAATTCAACACCTCACTTTCCCCTCTTCTTTATCCTTAAGTAAATCTGTCTCGTGCTGAAGACTTTCTCTCTCTCTCTCTCTCTCTCTCTCTCTCTCTCTCTCTCTCTCTCCTTAACAGCTGTTCCTTATTCATCATCAGTCTAATTGCATATTCCTTCCACGCAGTCTTTCCTTCCCTGTCAGGCCGGGTTAATAAAACAAAGTTGTGTGAGACACACGAACACAGGTGGCATGTTCCTCCTCCCAGGGATCATAATATCTCCAAAAGGAACACCAAGTAAATAAGCAAACAAAGAAACAGCTTTGAACTTTTATTTCCACGAATATGACGCTTTCGGAAATTGCCGTTTGCTAAAACGTGTGAATATTAGTGACAGAAGCCTCACGTTCTAGTTTCTGCAAGGTGTACATTGAGAACACTGCGACGTACGTAGCTGAACCAGGTTGCAATGCTCTTCGTTTTGAACAGTGCTCTGGGACCGTAGCAAAATTTTCTTTATTTAGGTGGTACATAGAGATACATATTCATATGCATATGTGAATTTATGTATATATATATATATACAACATACATAGATACGTACACACTAACATACAATCATATATACGTGTGTGTGCATGTGTATATGTATATATATATATATATATATATATATATATATATATATATATATATATATATATATATATATATTTATATATATATATATACATATACATATATACTGTATATATATATATATATATATATATATATATATATATATATATACATATATAAATTACATACATAGGTAGATAGCTAATCGTGTATATGCACGTATACTGACAACCGTAATTACATAAAGAAAAACTGTTCAAACGGCAAGACTTTGAACTAAATCAAACTGTAATGTACATATAAAATAATGAAACAAGTTTTTCTCGAACGAAGGGAGAGAGAGAGAGCAACAGAAAGTCTCACCATTAATAAAATTGACAAGGAACAACTGATAAAGACTGCAGAATGAAACATGACACAAATATCAAACGACGTATATAAACATATACCTTTTTACCATCGGCTTTAGCGCACAAAGTCATACCATTACCGATCGCTATTAAATGCATTGCTCTTTAGTCATTACCGCTGCATTGTGCAACGCTGCCAGTGACGTCACCCTTTGCAACTGCATTTCACGGCGAATTCTTTGCCCCGGTTTCGCCTTTCGGGTCAGGCGTGTTAACGGCACGCCCGAACAACCGGCTTATTATTGACAGAACAAAAGTGTTGATGTTTAGGTGGGGGAAGAGTTTGTTGTTCGTCATATGACATTTGGCTTTTGGAAGGTATTCTTAGCGTTGCCGAGCGGGTAAACACTTACATCATTATTATTATTATTATTATTATTATTATTATTATTATTATTATTATTATTATTATTATTATTATTATTATTAAACGAACACTTCTTTTCAGTTTTTCTTCGAAGATGGAATGAGAAACCTGGCAAGATTCTTTCATGTGTGTATAACTTGCTGGGCCTTGAACCAGCCTGACTACCCCATCTCTCGAAAAAGGGTCACAGTTAGGACCTGACAGTACTCGAGATTAAAAGTAATATGTAAATATTTACCAGTAGACAAGTTATACACAAGAATCCTGTGGGTTTCTCTTTCCATTATCATTATTATTATTATTTCAGTAGATGAAAAACCTATTCACATGAAATAAGCACACCAAAGGGGCCTTGGACCTGAAATTCTTTAAGCTTCCGAAGAACGTTGGTTTCAACCTCTCACCGCAGACTCCACACTGCAGCAATAACTGATCATGATACAGAGCCCGCGATTTTTCATCGCCCTGGGGGAGACGCGAACCCACGACATCAGAGTGGCACGCCACGACACACCACTATACCAGGGGACCAGCCCAGGGCGATGGAGAGATCACCACCGATTTACCAGAAGGCTGGAGTAAAAATCCTCCCTTTCCGCCCATTGTCTCTCAGTTCGATAGGATTCTTAAAGGCAGCGCAGGATTAGGGCACGATTACGCTTGGAAGAATTCCGCAGTCTGATTGGCCAATCAACGACAGCAAAGAAACTGAAATATATTTCCGTTTGGCGTAGGGTACAACCGCCCCTATCCGTTTTTCCTTTCCTTTTTTTTTTTCTACGATTTCCAGCGGTGAATAACAATGAGTCAATAAGACCCGAATTTACAGATGTTTATCCGTGCCTATACGCTCATAGGACAGGGAGTGAGAATGCAAAAAAACTTTCACAATATACATATATAACTGTATATATTATACATATATATATGCATGTGTGTGTGTATGTATATGTATATATATATATATATATATATATATATATATATATATATATATATATATATATATATATATATATATATATATATATATACATATATATATGTCGCTTAAGCCACTAAATATCGAATGAGCCATATTATATATATATTCCGATATTTATCATTTAAAAATTCATGAAATACAAAGCGTGTCATATTAAGCTTCATGAATCAATGGTTTGACCAGTCGAATGGAGCCGAACTGGAAAAGAAACTATAGTATTAACAACGTGTCGAGGGGACCAGCTTCCTAATCTGAGAGGAGAAGATCCCGGCGGTCCTCACCGACGGACGGAATCCATTTATCACTTTTTGGAAAAATTCCCCCAGGTGCGGTGAAAGGCTTCCGGAAAACACACATCGGGGATATTCCCGAATGTATGGTGAGTGAATGGCAGGGAAACCTATTACAGGGACAGATTTGAGGGACACACAGGTAGGGAAATCTACAGGTTACAAGGGGAATCTATACACACAGGTAAAATCTACAGGTTACATGATGAAAAACACACAGGTATATATATATATTTATATATATACATACAGATGGTGAGGACACACAGGTACAGGTTATATATATATATATATAGGTATAAATCTACAGGTTACAAGGGACAGATGGTGAGGGACACACAGGTAGGGAAACCTATTATAAATGGTGAGGAACACACAGGTGGGAAATCCCAGGTTACATGGGAAGCCACAGTAGGGAAATCTACAGGTTAAATGCAGATGGTGAGAACACACCTACAGAAAGAAACACAGGCATACAGGTTACAAAGGGACAGATAACAACGCCGTCACTCTACTTTCCAGGGGGGAAATCCAGCTTACAAAGGAAGATCTGGGACACAGGGGGGCCAGGACAAGACAGATCAGGCCACACAGGCAGTGGCGATGTCCCAGGTACACCCAGGTTACACAGATGACGGTAGAATCGTGGGAAATCTACAGTGGTGATGGACTCTACAGTCGACATGGAGAGACACAGGTAGGGAAATCTACAGGTTACATGGGACAGATGGTGAACTACACAAGACAGATGGTGAGGGACACACAGGTAGGGAAATCTACAGGTTACAAGGGACAGATGGTGAGGGACACACAGGTAAAGGTTACAAGGGACAGATGGTGAGGTAAGAGAGGTTAGGGGACAGGGTGAGGGACTAGGGAAACTACAGGTTTGTATGGGGTATTGATGGGACAGTGAGGGACACACAGGTAGGGAAATCTACAGGTTACATGGGACAGATGGTGAGGAACACTACAGGTAGGGAAATCTACAGGTTACAAGGGAAATCTACAGGTTACAAGACAGATGGTGAGGGACACACAGGTAGGGAAATCTACAGGTTACAAGGGACAGATGGTGAGGGACACACAGGTAGGGAAATCTACAGGTTACAGGGGACAGATGGTGAGGGACACACAGGTAGGGAAATCTACAGGTTACAAGGGACAGATGGTGAGGGACACACAGGTAGGGAAATCTACAGGTTACATGGGACAGATGGTGAGGAACACACAGGCAGGGAATGGTGAGGGGACACACAGGTACAGGTTACAGGGGACAGATGGTGAGGAACACACAGGTTAGGGAAATCACACAGGTAGGGAATCTAGGTTACAAGGGACAGATGGTGAGGAACACACAGGTAGGGAAATCTACAGGTTACATGGGACAGATGGTGAGGAACACACAGGTAGGGAAATCTACAGGTTACATGGGACAGATGGTGAGGAACACACAGGTAGGGAAATCTACAGGTTACATGGGACAGATGGTGAGGGTTTTACAAGGGACAGATGGTGAGGGACACACAGGTAAGGAAATCTACAGGGACTGCAAACACATTTACAATTTCAGATGGTGATGGTTTTAGACAGATGGTGAGGGACTAGGGAAATCAGTTACATGGGACAGATGGTGAGGAAACACAGGTAGGGAAATCTACAGGTTACAAGGGACAGATGGTGAGGAACACACAGGGTACCAGGTTACATGGAACAGTCTCCAGGTTACAAAGGACAGATGGCGAGGAAACAACTGGAAATCTACAGTTACATGGACAGATGAAGTTCTAGAGAAGATCCAATGCAATCTACAACCCAGATAATGCTATTCCATGGGACAGATGGTGCATTTTAAAATCTACAGGTTGATCTATTTATCCATTTGGGATTAATTTGTTTTGGGTCTTTTTACAGATGGTGAGGGAACACACAGGTAGGAAATCTACAGGTTACATGGGACAGATGGTGAGTTCCAGGTTACAAGGGACAGATGGTAGAGGACACACAGGTGGGGAAATCCTTACATCTTGGTGTGAACACAGGTAGGGAAATCTACATTAAAGGACAGATGGTGAGAGACACATATTCTTTGGGAAGCTTGGATGAGGTCAATGGTGAGGAACACACAGGTAGGGCTTTTGGTCACACAGGTAATGGTGTTCATCTTTTGGGAATAATAACAGGTAAAATCTACAGGTTAATGGGAAGATGGTGAATACACACAGGTAAAATCTAAGGTTAATACAGATGGTGAGGAACAATAGGTAGGAAACTAATAATAATAAAATAATAATAATAAGGGAAGATGGTGAGGAACACACAGGTAGGGAAATCTACAGGTTAATGGACAGAAGAAGAACAGAAGGGACACACAGGTAGAAGAAGAAGAAAAACAGAAGAAAAGGGACAGATGGTGAGAAAACACACAGGTAGAAATCTGGGACAGATGGTGAGAAAAGAAATCTACAGAAACACATTTACAATTTCTATGGTTTTAGAAGAGAGGTCCTTAAGAAGAAGAAGAAGAACTTCAGCTAGAGAAATCCAATGCATTAAACCCTATTATTCCCTTGAATTTTAATACACAAGAAACTTCTTTGGAAGTTGGATTTCAGGGGTGAGGCTTTTTCCTTAGGTGTTCATCTTTTGAATAATAATAATAAGGACACACACAATAATAATAATAATAATACAAATAATAAGAAGAAGAAGAAGAAGAAGAAGAAGAAGAGAAGACCACTGAAATAATGAATTAAACACAAAACGCTCAGTATCAAGAGATAGAAATTCATACTTTAAAGAAATAATCTTAACACGAGAATAAAGAACCAAGATGAAACGAAGTTCAAGAACCTGACAAACGGAGCTGCCTACAGGTCGCGAACTTCGAATGGCGAAACTTCAGAACTTCAGCACTCCCACGAAGTTGAAACGTCTCCGCCGCAGACATTTCGTCTCTCGGTTATGAAGTTCAGTCGACTAAATTGAAAAATCTCCGATCGGGTAACGTCTGCACGATAAAACTTACGGAACCTGACGCAAGTTTGAATGAATCTTTTTCGAGATAAGGCGCCAATAAACCCAGGTTATTATTATGCGCGTCGATAATTACGTGGAAAATTGCTCCAGATAAAAATAAAAGGATTTTAATAACGTCAGGAATACTCTACTAACAGTGTTGATGGAACAAGCAGAGAGCTTGTTAAAACAGGTGAGATCAAAACACAATACTCTATTTATAAGAGAGAGAGAGAGAGAGAGAGAGAGAGAGAGAGAGAGAGAGAGAAATCAAATTTTTCATAAAGCAAAGAGAACATATTTGAATGGAATAGGCTGACAGAGTCTATTCCGTAAACAGAGAGAGAGAGAGAGAGAGAGAGAGAGAGAGAGAGAGAGAGATAAAATTTTTCATAAAGCAAAGAGAACATATTTGAATGGAACAGGTTGACAGAATTTATTCAGTAAACAGAGAAGAGAGAGAGAGAGAGAGAGAGAGAGAGAGAGAGAGAGAGAGAGAGAGAGAGAGAGAGAGAGAGAGAAAATTTTTCATAAAACAAAGAGACCATATTTGAATGAAATAGGTTGACAGAATTTATTCAGTAAACAGAGAGAGAGAGAGAGAGAGAGAGAGAGAGAGAGAGCTCCTGCATTCTACCAGCGAGGCAGAGCGCCCTGAAGGCGATGCACCACCCGATAAAAGTAATTTCAGTCCTCATTAGCGGCAGGGGGGGGGAGTCAGACTCCCCAGACGGATAAGAGAAAGGAAGAATAAGAAGCAACAAAAGCAAATTGAAAAGAGAGAGGAATAAATATCGAAGTGGGAGTTGGGTTTTCATTAAGAGTCCAACCGGGGAAGTTTATGCTGCGAAGATAAAAAAAAAAAGAAGTGTCAGCTAAAAATAATCACCAATTACAAACTTAATTGAAATTGAGGCTTTCAACCCAAGCACTGTTGAAGCACTGTCGGCCAGTCAGAGCGCTAGACAGTGAAAAGAGGGTGTTCGAGAAGTTGGACAGTAAGATGAAGAGATCCAGAAAATAAAGGAGATGAAGAACAAGGTACGCTAAGAAGTAATAGTTAAGAGTGGCTGACAGCAAGATTTAGGAAAGGAATTGGGAATGGCGGTAAAATAAAGGCGAAGAAAATGGGTGAAGCTTGTGGCCAATAGGACATTGCAAACACCCTTTAGTAATGAGTACTGTGCACCATAGAAGGTAAACTGTCGGAATACCCCTTTACGGGGATATGAACTTGGCATATTGATTGGTTTCACAAGACAGAATTGCCAATGTGCCATAGATATATACATTTACATATGGCAGATATATATATATATATATATATATATATATATATATATATATATATATATATATATATATATATATATAAATCCACGAAAGGAAACACTGGAGTGCTGCGGGAGCCTTTCGACTCTGTCGTCCTTGCTAAACAAAGGATGACAGAGTCGAAAGACCTCGCAGCACTCCAGTGTTTCCTTTCTTCGTGGATTTTATCTGTATTTATATATATTCATCATGTTCCATATTTTCGTGATTCAGTTATACATACATACATACATACATATATATATATATATATATATATATATATATATATATATATATATATATATATATATATAAACTGAACACTATCGCCTGAACTTACAAAGCTGATTCCTTCAGAACAATTTACACGTCTATTATCCATAAAACAAAACGGTAGTAAAAACAAAATTACATCATGAAGATTCAGGAGAACATACACTTCCAAAAACGGTTGTACGGCAGAAAAATCAAAACCACAACAAACTTAATAGAATAGTGAATACCCCGCCACAGACACGGGTAAAATCCCAGCAAAAAATGGGCGATTAATAGCCCGCAAGCGAAAGAACAGCAACAGTTACAGCGATCAGCTTTAAGTTCAGGACAGAAAGCAAGGCCGCAGCAGCTGTCTAGCCACAAGACCCTCTCTTCCCACCCAGACGTAATATGGCGTGTCACAACATGGGAGGGGGGATGAGACCCCATCCCCCCCTCCCACAACATCAAGGGGGTCTCAACCGACTACAACAACAAGGGTGTCTTTCCCCCCCCCACAACAACAAGGGGTCTCTCCCCCAACAACAACAAAGGGGTCTACTCTCCCCCCACAACAACAAGGGGGTCTCTCCCCCACAACAACAAGGGGGTCTCTCCCAAACAACAAGGGGCGTCTCTTCCCCCCAAAACAACAAAGTGGTCTCAACAAGGGGTTCTCTCCCCAACAACAACAAGGGTGAGCCCCACAACAAGTGGGTCTCTCCCCCCACAACAACAAGGCGTCCTCTCTCCCCCAACAACAACAAGGGTGAGCCCCACAACAAGTGGGTCTCTCCCCCCACAACAACAAGGGTGAGCCCCACAACAAGTGGGTCTCTCCCCCCACAACAACAAGGCGTCTTCTCTCCCCCAACAACAACAAGGGTGAACCCCACAACAACAAGTGGGTCTCTCCCCCAACAACAACAAGGGTGTCTCTACCCCCACAACAACAAGGGGGTTCTCTCCCCCCACAACAACAAGAGGGTCTTCTCTCCCCCACAACAACAAGGGGAAGACCCACAACAACAAAGGGGTCTCTCCCCCCCACAACAACAAGAGGGGTCTCCCCACCCTCCCCGCACAAACTGACATCTTTTACTCTACCCCTCAATTTCCTTAACTCTCTCCTTCACCTTCCTGCTACTTATTTTGATCTTCCCTCGCCCAACCTTTCCTCCCCTCCCCTCCCCTCCCCTCCCCCACTTCCTACCACAGCCATGTCTCCTTCCCTACCCCTAAAAATTAATTAATTATGGCCTCTGAATACAGCCACCTCAAGTGACAGTCGATCACTGGAGGAAATGACTGCAATTTATCTCCAGATCTCGGGGTATCAGTAAGGCTTCGTTTTACGAACTTCCACGCTCGTTTCGTTATGCTTTTTTCTCTTTAATATCTTCCTCGATAAAATCATGATTGATAGTACGTAGTAGAGAGTTTTTTCTTATTTCAATTTCGTTTACGAGGGTACCGAGACGAGGGATATATATATATATATATATATATATATATATATATATATATATATATATATATATATATATATATATATATATATATATATATATATATATATATATATATATATGTATGTATATATATATATATATATATATATATATATATATGTATAATTTATATATATATACCTATATATAATATATACAGTATATAAATATATTATATATAGATAGATAGATAGATATAAAGAGAGAGAGACAGAGACAGTGAAAGAGACTCTACATTACAATGAACACATACACACACACACATACACAAACATCCACAAACCGCGCATTGAACCCGACACTCACAGCGTCTGTCTAACACCTGAAATGCATCAAAAGGCAAAGGAATAATAACGCAAAGGAAGCAGAGGAAACGCTCTGAAAGCGAGGCGGGAGAGCCACCGACATTTCAGAAGATTAAAAGCGAAATGGAACATAAACCGATGCCCGTAACTACGCCATTAAAAACATCGAGGCTGCAATAAAAAGGGTAAAAAAAGGAAAAAAAAAAAGGTTCATGAATATAAATACCCAGCCGCACAATAAAATGTCCATTACCGGGCGAAGAAACAAAAGCAAACATGTTAAATGGGTCGCTTTGCAGCTCTGCCGGAGTTTCCCTTTAAAAATGTTTCGTAACTTTTGGAAAATGAATGTTTCGATAGATTCTCCAACCGCCCCCCGCCATTCGATCCGGCCTTACTTCGGAGGGCAAACAAACTGGAGAGGCCTAAGGGTGTTTTTTTTATGACGTGTCATGTCATTCCCTTTGATGAATTATTTAGTATAAGTGGTCTCATGTGTCCAAGGTCATCGCTGCAAAAAAATATACATTAACAGTATAATCTGATATGCCAGAGGCAAAATTTTAAAAAATACATATATACATATTTTAAAATAATACATACATATTTTATATACACACATATATATATATATATATATATATATATATATATATATATTATATATATATACATATATATATATATATATATATATATAGAGAGAGAGAGAGAGAGAGAGAGAGAGAGAGAGAGAGAGAGAGAGAGAGAGAGAGAGAGAGAGAGATTCAACACCTTCCAGTGCCTTCCCTATGAAAAGAAAGTGGCACTAGTGTAAAAAAAAATGGTATATATATTTAAACATTAGGCATTTCATCTCGCGGGACTGGTTTCAAAGTAAAAAAAAACACATTAGTCAGTGACGCATTCATACTAAATTACAGATGCACCCCGAGGGCCAAAAAACTTCCAAAATTTTAAGTTACATCTACAGCCACACAGAAGGGCCATTCATCTCTATCTTTGCTTGCATTACCCTCTAACAATCCCTGATTGCATATTATTCTCTCCATATGACTACACCATTTCCCATCTTAAATCCGTCTTTTCACTTATACTACTCCACACCTACTTTCTTTTTAATTATTCTTATGCCAAATGCACTGCTCTAACAATTCGTCTCAACAGCTTCAACCTTTTTCTGTAAAATTACATTAAACAGCCATACTTCACTTCCATAAAGAAAGGCTGGCCCAACAGTCTCTTTGAACATTCACATCTTGGGGTCTATGAACCCTTAAAATCCCTTCCCTATCTCATGTGCATATCTTACCATCTTCAATGCTTCACCTATCCTGTGACTTGCCTTTTCCCATTGTTTGTTATATTTATTTACTCAACGGGAAACTGTTGATCTACTTAGTGAATTACGTGACTGTTGTAGGTGAAACAGGATGGAGCTAGCAACCTCATCCCAAAAATAATTGTTGATAGAAGTCATGTTAACAACTTCTACAGATATTCCCCTCATGAGGTAATGGCGTAAACCTGAAGAAAAAATATTTACCGGCGCAGGTTACATACCCGTGCTAACAAGCAATAAAAGTCACATCATAAAGTAAATACAGTTACGGAACAAGCAATAAAAAAAAGGCATCTTTTACGTCTACGGAAAAGGTTATGGTGTATATTACTTTGAAGCTGGGGTGAATTGCAGCGTGTGGTGTCCCTGACTTCGAATAAAGAGCCAGTGCGTGCTGAGGGCGGGGAAAAAGTTCACAAATGGCTTGTTCTCTTTCAGAAATGGGTCGACAGCTGTGCCCGGCGCATGCATATGCATTATGGTAATGCATGCATTGTGCTTTTGGGAAGCCGTGGTAAAAGGCTGCAACAAATAGCAGACTCTTTCTGTTGCGCGCACTGATTGACTCACTCTGTTTTGTTTATGGATCTATGTAGTTATGAGTATTAATTCATCTCACTCCATTGGTTATAGTCTTACGATACACATTTACTCTAAACAGTAAATATACACGGTGTTCAAGTCGGAATATTATCATTTTGATAAAGAAAAATAGAAAAATAACGACTTGTTGCAAATGACATATTCAACTAAACTGGCTAGATCTCATTACAGCACGCGAGCTGTAGCATCTCGTAACGTTAGCAAGACTTCACTGTTCCGTTGCCTCACCTACCTCAAATGCGTTGGAACAACGGGCGAGTTTATCACACTGGTCTCCGGTCACCCCACGAATTTCAGATCCTCCACGAAACCAATTATTCAGCGCTTTTGCAAAGTATTGAGAGAAGGCGATAGCGGATAAAAGTCGAAAAATAAACGAAGGGGGTGAAAGCCATCAAGTAAATTTGGTTGGTTACCCTATTTTGGGAAATGGGAACCCGACAGCTTGGGCGTTGATGAGGGCAGGAGGCTAATATTACAGCAGTTAGTTCAATCCACGCAGAAATTCGAAGGGGGGAAAAATGGCGCCGTCGTAGCGAGCTATAAGCGAAGAAGCTCCCTGGATGAGGCAACAGGCGAACAACGAGTAAATGGCTGATCGCCGAAAGTAAACATAAAAAGGAAGGGGAAAGGCGGCAAGCGCTAATGCTCTGGATAAATCAAGGAAGGAAAGAGGCGGAGAACGGGGGAGTAGAAAGGGAATCTCCATTAATCATGGCTTTCAGTTCGATTTGCCACTCAGTCTGTTTGTAGGTTTTCATGAAAACTAATGAACAATTATTTCGATGATTCACTTCCTCAGGGAAACCATTGATTCGATCCTGATGAGAATTGGGATCTGGGTCAGCTTATCAATTTGTACTTATCTAATATCATTAATGTGCATTCAGAGAAAATGGCACCTTCCTGCCGTTTGTATAAGAAAATAAAAATGATCTAAAATAACGTTAGTTTTTGTGTAAAAATACTAATCTCACTTCCATTCGAGTAAGCATCACTGTTAGTAATCCAATTTGATGATTAAATTAAATTGATGGAAAATTTGCTTTGAGAAATTATTTAATAGAATATCACAATAAACACGGCAAAGCTGATTGATATTCACGGTGCTGACTTTATTTCCAGTGAGAAACAGATATTGCGGTAAAGCTGGGAGGTGGACATGAAAGGCAGATTATATATATATATATATATATATATATATATATATATATATATATATATATATATATATATATATATATATATATATATATATATATATATATATATATATATATATATATATATATATAAATTCATCCAGTTAAAGAGTATGTTATAATAATAGCAATATCCACGCAGAACTATTCTAGTTTCCAAAATACTAAAGATCCCTTTTTCCCCAATAATAACAACGTATACTTCAATGTGTACCAGTTCATTATATTCCGAGAAGGCTACTCGAGCATGGATGACCTTATCACACACTATAAGAGTATCGGTGATTTTCTTATATTTTGCAGCATATTATTAGTTTATATTAAACTAGAGTACATGAAGATTATGAATTTTATTTTGCCAATAATAATGATGATAATTCTTAATTGCTTACGAAACTACAGAACGAATAATGTTTTACATGATCATTTGTAAATCTGGAACCGGCTAACGAAAAATTAATGTCATTCTGCCTTTTCCAGGTCCCGATCTTGGTGTTGGCAAACAAGCAAGACTTACCCGGTGCTCGAGAGCCCACCGAGATAGAACGGTTATTAGGACTGGCAGAACTTGCCAATACACACCTATGGCATATACAGGTGAGAGAGATGAGAGCAGATCCTCCATTCGTATTTATTTGGATTTCTCCTTAAGACGGTTGGTAATGAGTTAGGGAAAGGAAAATAGCACTAAGTGGACAGAGCCGTACAGTAACTGGTGGTAGGAATCTGTGGTTAGCTTGAGAGGTAATATCATCACACAATTTAATACAACTCTAAACAAACTTTTACTTTGGATTTAGGTCCTGCTAACTGTAGTTAGCAAAATTATTAATGTGGTGATGGCTTTTTTTTTATCAGA
Source organism: Macrobrachium rosenbergii (assembly GCF_040412425.1). NCBI lineage: Eukaryota > Metazoa > Arthropoda > Malacostraca > Decapoda > Palaemonidae > Macrobrachium > Macrobrachium rosenbergii. The sequence continues at coordinate 78,550,424 of NC_089796.1, forward strand.
TAGACTTTATTACAATTTTTGAAAAAAAAGTGTGTTTAGGGTTCCAGAATTTAAGGCTTATGAAACTGTTAACATGATGAATAGCAACATTCATTATACTGATGTCAGTTTAATTATCTTATGCAAGACTGATTACTGGCTGTCCCTAGGAATATTTGAATGTATTTTTACCATGGTCCTACAATTTTACCCTGAATTAATAATCTATTTCTACACACCCTTACAGCCAGCGTGTGCAATCACAGGGGAAGGATTAGACGAAGCTTTAGAGAACCTCTACGAGATGATCCACAAGCAGAGGCGTATTTCTAAAACTAACAAGAAGAAGCCCAGATGATCATCAACCTCCGACTAGTTGGCTGCCTCTGCCAGCTGTCGGAACTCTTGCTGCTGGAGTTGTTGGCCCGCTAGCTGGTGGAGACAAGAGGTGGAAGTTACACAGGTGTGAGAAGGACCATCTGTGGGGGATTAAGACCATCCTTTGGTGTGGTATTTCAAGTGCATGATCCCTGGATCCTTCAAAAGAAGTGACTGATCGCTTCGGAATAGGGTCAGCTCTCAGGAATACCATACAGGATGTTATTTCCCTTTATCTGGCTGCTGACTGTACCCAAGAAATTCTAGAGATATGGCTGAGGGCTGTTTTCCTGACCAAAACCCAGGGATAACTTGTTAAGACGAGGCTGACTACTCCCCAAGTGCGAAGAAACATGATGAAATCGCTGAAAAGATTTGTTGGGATCTTGAGAACTCGATGTGAGTCTTGACATTTCCTGTGTGGCTCTCTTCATGTAAAATTTTGAAATATGTGTTGTTCATCGTGTGTTTTCAAGTAAATTATGGCAATATGGCTGAATGCCAGGTTCTGGTGGGTAACAAGTGACTAAGTTGAAATTATTCTGGTTCTGGAGAACATACGCAATGCGCTTCAAAAAGTCTTTGTATTTTCTGTTTCACTGAACTCCAGAAACATGAAATCTCAAAATGCCTTAGAAACAACGTCTTTCAGGCATGGAGCGACACTTTTCAAAACTCTCATCTTGCAATAAAAGCTTTAACGATATCCAGTGAAATGTGTCTTAACTTGAATTTACATTTAAGCGTTCCTGTACTGATTTGTACAGAGATGCATCCCACGACAACCTGCTAAAACACTGTACCACAATAACCCTTCAGTCCTTGAACCCAATTCAAAATTGGGCTCAAGTCAAAAGTGGCCTTCTTAGAGAACTAGTCCTGTCATCTGATATATCATGTTTAAGGACTTCCTTTCAGGCCTGAGATGAACGAAACATTGCAAAATGACTAGTTTAGTCTTGACCCTTAGGAAAGTTTTGCTGTGTCCGGTAACGCTAGCGCCAGGATGCAATGAAGAAACAGGAACATAATGTTCTGTTGTTGTGCAACTGCAAATGAACAATACAGTGCAACTACAGTCTACGACGAATGATGTTTCATGATGTAGAACTTTGTGAAGAAACGCTTGGCTGCATCCTGGAAATCAAAGGTGTCAAGAACAATGAGATTCGTAAAGCGACGCAAACAAGAAATCGTCCATTGATATAAGTGACAGATTTCATTCGTAGTTTTAAGAATGGTAGAAGCAGCTACAGTTCTTTTCTGAATGGCATTTTGTCAATTACATTTCCTTGTAGGAAAGTCTAAAACCTTCCTTCTGACTTGTTTAACAGTTCTGTACACAAAACAAGAGTGATTTTGTTTCCGTTTCATCTGTAAATTTTAAAGTTATTCTACTTTAAAAGAAAAATATTAAAAAGACAGTGGACCTGACGAGGAGAACTAGTAATTACATCTACTTAATTTCACTAATCAATTTTTCAAGCAAATATTGAAATTGTTAGATGTTTCAAAGATTATTACTGAAAACTAACTATCGCCTCATACGACGGACATCTCTGCTTACATTTTTATGCTATCTAAGCTAATTCCAAATTTTTTTTTGTATGACGAATGGGTACTCAAGAACATTATCTCAGTTAGGTAGGACTATTGATGAGATAGAATTACCAAAGACAAAAAACTAATTTCCCTTGCAAGTTTTAGTAAAGAGGTGAACAGAAGCGCTCAATCAGGGACCATGCAAGAGAATGGCCAGTAATGCCCGATAGATCCCACCTCTGACATGAGTCCTACTGAACAAAGTAAACATCACATATTACAGTTGCCATTTGTGGTGACAGCTATTGGAGTCACTTCATCTAAATGACCAAGGATATTACTATTAACAGATAAATTGCACAAATATAATTAGCTTGAGTAAGTTCACAATCAACAGGTAAAACATATCTCAAATTTGCTGTATAGAGAATTTTCTGAACACTCTCTGGTGTTGTTGACAATACTCCTATTATTGTAAGGCGCTCAAAAATCCATTAGCTACAGAACTTCTCTAATGGCAAAGGGGTTGGTATCAAGTGTGTGAATAAGTCACCGTATGTATTCCAAGAAAATGAAATATTTTTACACTAACCAGTAGTCAGCAGTCTACTGAGACAACAGTGAGAAGTTTCCACTTTTATTGTCAGTGTAGTTGTGCTGTTTCTCGCATAATATTCCCTAGGAGGGAGACAGTCAATAGATTAACATAAAAGAAACACTGCTATTCAGCAGTGATACTTATTCTAACTCTTACATGTACAAAGAGAATAGAAGACATTTTTCTAGTCATATATTTAGTCAAATGAAGGATGTAGACGGCTAAACTCCTGGAGGTGGAGTAGTTTGATTCTAGCGGTATCTACTTATTGTATCTATACTAAACAAACATGTACAGCTAAGCTATGGCATCCATCAGTTAAGAAAAGATGTGAGTGTATAAATCATTAACTGTTATTCAAGATTTTAGTATCATCAGTGTCAAATTACCTTGTTCACGTCGTCCTCGCCTACAGCTATACAGTAAACTGTTGTATTATATATTTATTTACTTATCTATTTATTTACTCACTGACTCACAAGGCCAAAACTCTCTTTCAAGGAATGCATGTCGGTAAATCAGTTCATCAAATTCATTTCTCCCGTACGCACTGCGTTTCCCTTGGTTATTTTGGCATACAGAACTGTGCATTAATCACATTTGCATTCGTGATAAACACCTATGTGATAAAAAAAATTTAATAATATATGTTTCATGATCTATATTTATACAGTGGTTGTTCTATACAAGATATGTTATATCGTTTACGGAGAAATAATAGCATTTTATAGCAACATATTGCAGGCATATCCATAGAAAATAATGTTGTTACTTTTGACTGGCAGAATTTTATCAGAGATTCGTTCTTAATCTAAGAGTATAGCAGATTGTGGCTTTAGGCACAAATTGTTTCAGTAACATGTTAAAAGAAATTTCGGGAAGTTGCGCTTCGCGTTGTTGCTTGGACCACTGCTGCAGATTTCCCAAATGGCCTCCACCCTTACCATTAATGGTATGAGCAGTCTAGAATAAAATTGACGAATTACCACAGAAGAAAGTTAGCCTGACTGCAGTTAGCTGCTGAAATCAGCAAACTGCATTGCAGACAACAAGCTCTACATCACGGAATTCAGCAACAAGATTCTTTGCTTGAACAGTCTTCATGGTTAAGCTCAATTTAAATACTCTGATACGGTCATTTTGGTGCACAGACTTCATATTGTTTAATATCCATAATAAAAAAGTGGATTTGGTAATTAACATTAACTCTGTACGGTCTCTGACTATGACCACGGATAAATCTTTAAAATAAATGAATAACTGGGTAGAGTCGGGCAGAAATACTCGTCTTCATTCTGAACAAGCAAACCTTTGACGTTCCTACACTGATTTTCCTTCCATAAACACTAGCATATAACAAGAGAGATTCATATAAATTTACTGAATATCTTAATTTCTAATCCTAGGGGCTGCTTCTGAACATCATTCGTCAGCACTGATGTAACGACTTATCTTATTATAATCATATACCAGTATGGTGCATATTATGGAATTGGCCTTATAGGAAATGCTTTAGAGAAATTAAAGATTCTGTAAACTTCCTGATACTTCCGATAACGTTAATCATCAACAAAGGACATCCAACATGAAAGCGGAATTCTCCAACATTAAAACTAAGATTGCCCTCAGACCGACTGACGTTTTGCACTACTGAACACCTTACTGACATTCAGACTACCTGGGTCATCCCTGCCTAAATTGCTGATATAGGCTCCAGCATAACTTAATCATCACTACAAAGATTGACCTCATTTATCCTTCCAAAACTCTGACTGACTGGGGCGACCTTTACCAAACTCACTGAGGCACAGAACCTGACTGACCTTGACAGTTACGTTACTTATCCAGATCCAGACTGACTTTGGTCGTCCCTACATGGTATACTTCCATTAAGAATGACACCAGCCCTCACTACAAAACTTACCGAGATCCACAATGAAGTTGACAATTACTACTTTATAGTTTTGAACTTGTCCAATGCTGTATACCTAACTGGTTTTTAGACCAACCTCAACCATCATTACATGAAGGTTAGTCTGAAATTCAGACTAACATTCATCACTAGTGACTAACTTTGACCTTTACTATAGCAACTTCTCGACATTAAGACAGATCTTGGCCCTTAGTACATACCCTATTAATATTCAGACATATTTTGAACATCGCTACATATCTTCGTGATTTCCAGAAACGACTTGAGCATAACTCTGCTACATTTGAATTCAAATTAACATATATGAATAAAGGAAAAATAATCAGATCCTCCAATAAGCCTCACCAATTTGGATAAGCTGTCAGTCAGTTTGTACATGAGAGTTCTAGCATTCAAATGAAACTTGATTAATTAAATATCATCGTGAATAAAAATATAGTCAACAGAACTTATCCTGGCTTGATGGCAGTTCATTATCCAGCACATCCACCATCGCATTTATTGACACAATTGCCGGAGTAAAATATGAAAATAAATCAAATACTTTTCGAAGAATCAGTTTCTCTAAATTGCAGAAAATCATGACAAATTCTGTTGTTCTGGGAATGATCCAGTTCGGAGCTTTAATGGCAAAATTATAGCTTTGGGTTTGTTTCATCAAATGTGATTAAGGTTTTACCAGCATTTACGGAAACTGTCATGTATTTGCTCTTCCCTCAAATTTATTTGGATCTGGGCTAGATAACTCCAATGTCATTGGTCTCTGCAGTGGAAAATTGTAATAGCAGAATCACTGGATGTTGTCAACTCGCGTGGCCAAGTGACAGAACATTATAGAATGAAGACGTTTCTCTTTTTCGTGATATCAAATTACAGCAATGGTCTCAGTGACAATGACCAAACGAAGCCGCAGTTTTCACGGATTTCTTTCGCACTTAGGAAACGTAGATGTGTGGCATAAGCTTCCACAGAGAAGATGTGTAGAAGCTGTAGATGACGTAGGAAGAATAAATGTTATTTGATATATTTGAGACGCTGTATAGAGTTTCCGGGAGAATTCTAACCGGCTGATTGTCGATGTTCGACGGGAGTTCGTACTTTTAAAACGAATATACTGAGAAATAGATCACAAGTTGGCTTGACATCATCACTAAAATTGGAGACAGAAATCAAGAGTTGTCAGACTTACTTTTTTTTAGGTGTATCGATATCTTATCTACAAAATAAATAGTTAGCCTAATGGCTAAAGCTGAAGGACGATTCCGATGCGTCACTTTTAGTCATGTGAACATGCCTATCGTACAAACCCAAAGAGAAACTATTATGCTAAGTCAGGATCGATAAATGACAATACTTCATTTGTTACACAAGTTTATAGATTAAATTTATCACGGTTTTTTCTATATCATGTTGTGTGATCATATGGCAAAATCGTTTTGATTTTTCCCCTGTGCATCTATACACTCATTTATTTTTGCACAAGTTAACCCATTTATCTTTAGCTATGGATCAACTTGTTTCATAATAGATTCATAACGAAAAAATACTCATTTTCAACACAACTCACTAGATGAGAAACAGTCAAGTAATGTGATGTGTGCTAAAATTCAACTGGGACTTCCGGCTGATCAGTTAATTGCAAAATTCAATGTTTGTTGCAAACTCATGACATTCTGGTTGAAATTTAAAATTTCAATTATCTTTCTTCAATATCTCTTACAAAAAGCCTATTTTGTGTTTAGAACTGACTTTACCCTAAAAAGGAAAGACAGAATTTAATGATCAGTTATCATAACCATTAGTGCCGGAAGTATCTTGAGAAAAAAAAAAGGTCTTCAGTTACCAACTGCCTTTCTTTTTCTCATAATCCCAGACCATGAGCTATTATAATTTGTTAGCGAGTCTCTACTTGATCTGACTACAGCAATGGCAGAATATTCAATGCTAAAGAACTCTGGATAATTCTGGATAATACTGATGCTTAATACCTGTAAAATAACATGGTTTTCAACCTACCACCCGCAATTTTGGTGGTAAGGACTGCAAGTTTCTATTCATTATATACTTTAATAACAGCAATCCCTATGGCGTAATAGCCAGTACCAGCTGGAGAATTTAGCAGACGTTCAAACAATATTTGAAAGTTTTGAGAACAAACTCTTTCCTTGTGACGTAAAGGACGACATGTCAAGATTTTCGGTGAATTCGCCTACCGTTGACGACAAAGATTTTCAGAAACTTCAGAAAAGAATATATTACACTTGATAATGATGTTGCCATGTATATTTCTCGTATTTTCACTGTGATATGTTATTTAGATGTGACGGGTCTTATCACTACTCTTTCGTTGGAGCTGCTGAAACTTCAGGTCAGTCCGTCTTGTTTTCATTCGTACTCAGTACTGAATTGGACGGTTCTGACCTGAGGAAGACAACTCCCTCTGTGCTGACTCTGTGATTGGTCAGGGCTTCCCGTCATTAACCAATGAGAGTCGCAGTTGTAGAAATGTTGCCAAGTGATAAATATTATTTTGTGGAGGACTGCAATTTTCTTTTCTCCTCGGCCGTTTTTACTGTTATTTGCTAAGCTTAGTCATTAGTCATATAAGGCTGAGTGTGTGTGTGTTTGTCTTTCGCAGAACCAATTGAGGCTGTTCCAGCTACAGGTTTCCAGGAGGCGCGCTTTCCAGCGGACGCCCTGCGCAAGAAATAGCGGGATGGCTTGTGTGTACCATCTGAAACTGGAATGGTCAGGTGTTAGGTGGCAATGGTGAATTTCTTTTAAATGTTTTTGAAATATAAGATAACACTATAAGGCGTCAATGTCTCTTGTCTTGATGGCTTGTCACTTGAACGATGGTAAAAGTTGAAGTTCGTTCATGTTTAGCAATTTAGGAATGACAGTGGTATGGGCGACGTTCAGGATGACTTCTGGTCGGCCCTGGTGGAAGAAAACACTTCAAGTACCTTTTAGTTTAAAATTCTACGTTGCCCAGGGGGGCCTCGTTGCTAATCTAGTTTTAGTACAAGCGCAGTACAGTTAGGTACCAATGAAATTTGAATGCTTTGTACACATTACCTTGTTAAGGAAATACTGGCAATTGGATGTGTTCCTCTTATTATACCATTTAATGTTAATTGCATAACTTATATTTCTGAAGAACTTCTTGCTACTAAGACACGGCTAACAGATTTTGTATTTTAAATTTAAGACATTCTTAGACACCCGTGCTTCGAAATTTTGTTCAGACTTTTTCCCGGAACTGGTACCCACCCACCCACCCACCCACCCCAAATGAAGATTTTAATCGCCTACGAGGAAGTTAAATATCTTGTCAAAACGTATACTAAAGGAACCTTTTATATAAATAATGCGACTAGAGAATTTGGGATATCTTGCAATTCCTAAACAAACGCAGGTCTTAGGGGGTGTTTCACCGTGTTCCTCTAGTTTATCGACTCTAAATATCTCTTTTAAGTGTTACACGAGACTTACATGAATTACCTAACTGAATCAACTATTCTGCCATACAGTTCATTATGATTTGTTATAAGTTTTAACTTCAAGATGCTGGACTTGTCATGTCTGGCCAAAGCAATGGCAGGGGTACCTAGCGGTCATCCTGCGCCGTCGATACCGAAAAGAGGAAGAATTATAACAATTAACAGGGCTTTCGCGCACATTATTTTGACAATTTCTTGATTCGCCTTAAGAGATTTCAATCGAGTTTTAGGAGCTAGCTCACCGTTTTGCATTTTGATCGTGCAAAAATGATTTGTTCACAATTTCGTTAGCAGCGAATCTTACAACAAAATTTCACGAGTATTCTTAGTACTGTGAATACGATTTCGTTTCTTCAGTCTCCGGCCAAAAACTTTAAAACTAAAATTTGTGATGATTCTTATTCATCTCGTTTTGAAAAAAAAAAATTTTGTGATGATTCTTAGTCATCCCGTGTTTTTTACAAAATTTGCGATGATTCTTACTCATTGAGTGTTTTTGAAAAAGATTGTGATGATTCTTATTCATCGCGTGTTTTTGAAAAAAATTGTGATGATTCTTATTCATCGCATGTTTTTAAAAAAAAATTGTGATGATTCTTATTTATCGCGTGCTTTTTAAAAAAAATGTGATGACTCTTATTCATCACGTGTTTTGCAAGAAATTTGTGATGATTCTTATTCGTCGCGCGTTTTTGAAAAAAAATTTGATGACTTATTCATCACGTGTTTTTGAAAAAAAAAGTGATGACTTTTATTCATTGCATTTGAAAAAATTTTTGATGATTCTTATTCATCGCGTGTTTTTGGAAAAAATTTGTGATGATTCTTATTCATTGCGTGTTTTTGAAAAAAAGTGGTGATTCTTATTCATCGCGTGTTTTTGAAACCAACAGCAGTTAGATCTGAGAAACCACACCACAGGAATCGACTTCTCTCTTCGGAAGTTGTTGCCATTTGTGCTCTGCAAATCTGGTCGTTGCGGAATACTGCAAATATTTTGGAACACTGCAAATTTTGTGGAAGTTTGTCCCCCGAAGAAAAAAAAAACTTCCCTGGCGACAACGACGATTGTTAACTGATTGGTTGGCAATTCAGAAATTTAAAAAAATGTGGATACTGAATGTTAGGTATCTGGTGTAGAATATGGATGTTGCATTGTATTTTAATCAATCAATTTTTGTCCATGAGGTTTTATGTAAACATTCACCGGTCCATAACAATCACGAGAGAGGCCACGCTTCTCTCGTCCTGTGTGACACGTCTTGAAATTTAACTAGAGAGAGAGAGAGAGAGAGAGAGAGAGAGAGAGAGAGAGAGAGAGAGAGAGAGAGAGAGAGAGAGAGAGAGAGAGATTAGAAGTGTTTTTTTTTTTAAATAATGCCTCTTTCCCCCAAGAGAGAAATTCTATTGTACATACGCCTTTCAATCCTTATTTTGGTTTCTGCAATTAGGGAGACCTCATATGCTAAACGTGATAATTTGGCCTGATAAAGATGAGAGGATGTTGGTGTGTGCTCTAGACATGCTGGCTGAATGACAGAGACATACGGTACATTCACACATACTTCAGACCAAAACAAATATTCACACTTAACTATGTTATGTATTGTACACACACACACACATACATTGTAAAGATAATATTTATGCAAGTGGCTGCATACAGATACAATTGTGTATCTACACACACACACACACATATTTATATATATATATATATATATATATATATATATATATATATATATATATATATATATATATATATATATATACATATGCATGTATGTATGTATGTATATATATTTGATATATATATGTATGTATATATTTATATATATATATATATATATATATATATATATATATATATATATATATATATATATATATATATATATATATATGAGTGTATGTATACAAACTCCTCAAACTATTAGAGCACACAGATTGCCAAACGCGTTCACTTACACATAAGCACACTATCGAAACGCCCACACATAAACAAGCTTGATAAAAAAGCATGATACACAAAACAAAACCTCACACAGGTATGTCTCCTGTGCTTGCGCAGGCAAAACAAGAGAGCGACGTTAAAAGCAAACCTCCCTCTTCCTTTGTCGTCCCGTAGATGAGAACCTCTTGAAGCGCAAGCAATGTATGAAGATTATTTTTAGAAGACAAAAAAAAAAATTATAGATATGAGGAGCCTTAGTATATTGTATAAATCTGAAGGATGACTTGTTGATGATAATCTGATATATGAATAAAGCTTTGATGAACCTTGCCACGAACGGATTTTATATTATCCCTGATTTACTATATATCTATCTATCTAAGTAATATATGTATGTATATATATATATATATATATATATATATATATATATATATATATATATATATATGAATGATGAATGTCTTGTACTATAATCTAACAGTGCAATATAAGATAAAAAGACCCACAAAAACACTATATACACATTGCAACCATATATTTCGAATACTTCTATTTTCTTGATATATATATATATATATATATATATATATATATATATATATATATATACTTATGTATATATATGTTTATATATATATATATATACTTATGTATATATATGTATACATATATATGTATATATATACATATATATATATATGGAAGCACTAGGTTCTGAAGTAGTGTGAACAGCAGAATCACAGGAAGAAGACCTAAGGAATGAACACTAGCGTGAGGAAAACAAAACTATCGATAACTAGAGAGGAGGCAAGCGAATGCCCCAGCTTAGGAGAGGAGTAGACCTTTGTAGTACCCATGGTCTATAAAAGAGGTCTGTTCACAGTTCTGCCCTAAAATGGAAGACTGCAGTATCTGCAAAAGTACAAAACCAAGAAAAATGGTAGATACTCCCTTGGGACCCCCTAAACACTCGTGGAAAGCATTGAAGAATCATTCTGAAACTGCAGTAACTTGTGTATAAGTGTTTCACGAGCCTAATAGGTGGCATAGCTCAATTTCGAGAACTTTGCAGACACTGCAGTTTTCCATTATAGAGCAGAGTTGACCCAAAATGAGACGAGGCTCGCTCATGACGTCACGCAGCGAGCGGGAGGTCTATTTACCTGTCACTGAGGTCAAGGGAGTACAGCAGAAAGGAGAGGAACAAATGGTATATATGCGATATTTATGTTGTGTATTTAAGCGTATTTGGTTCTTGTCATACTAGAATTATGCCGAATATTTGTGCACTGTGTGAATGTAACTCCAATTCAGATCGAAATACTGATCTGGCTTCTAATAAGTAAATAAATATTAGCCGTTGTGTGGGTAGACGTACTATTTAAAATGTATATGAGGTAAGACAAGGAGAAGCACCACATTCCGGTGGTAAGACGGACCTCGAAGAGGTAGAACATCTGTGACCTCATTTATATACCGGACTAAGAAGCAGGTACTGACATGGTAGCAGGAGCAATAAGTTGAAAAGTACTGGTACACTACTAGTACACAGAGCAAGGCCCATACTAACTTGGGCACTTAAGCTTACAGGTGAGGGAGCTATGACATTCAGCGGCTGGAAAACTGACAAACATAATACATCGAGATGGTTTGAGCAACTTATAAGAAGGTGTGAGGACTGTTAGTCAGAAAATATCGAGATGGTTTGAGCAACTGATAAGAAGGTGTAAGGACTGTAAGTCAGAAAATTAGTAAGTGTAAAAAAATAGCAAGAAGACTAGTAAGAATCCTCACAAAATTAATGAGGAATATTAGTCTGAAATGCAGTAAGTGTTAAAAAAATGGCAGGAGACCAGTAAGAATGCTCACAAAATTATGAGGATTACATTTATATATACAGTATATATATATATATATATATATATATATATATATATATATATATATATATATATATATATATATATATATATATAAAATATATATCTATTAAGAGGGTCCTTACACCTTTGTGAGCCTACAGCAGTTAAAGTTAAGTATACTTTAGTTTAACCAGACCACTGAGCTGATTAACAGCTCTCCTAGGTCTGCCCCGAAGGATTAGATTTATTTTATGTGGCTAAGAACCAATTGGTTGCCTAGCAACGGGACCTACAGCTTATTGTGGAATCCCAACCACATTATAACGAGAAATGAATTTCTATCACCAGAAATAAATTCCTCTAATTCTTCATTGGCCGGTCGGAGAATCGAACGCGGGACCAGCAGAGTGCTAGCTGAGAACGATACCCACCCGGCCAATGAGGAGCACCTACAGCAGTGAACTGTGTATCTGTTAGTTAGAAAACTCTGGCAGGTCACAACCAAAATGGAGTAAAGAGTGAGGCCACCAACTCCATACTCAAAGAATTGCCAAGAGCGAGCCAACAACCTCTTGACACGCCCCTTCTAAGGGGGTAAGGTGTACTGTGACACACCCCTTCTAAAGGGAAAGGTGTACTGTAAGGGGAAAAAAAATACGTATTTGCTGGTCCGCTAGTATAGAGGTTAGTGTCGTGGCATGCCACTCAGATGTCGCGGTTTCGCGTCTCCCACAAGGCGACGAAAAATCACTGGCTCTGTATCGTGAGCAGTTACTGCTGCAGTGTGGGGTCTGCGGTAAGAGGTTAAAACCAACATTCTTTGAAAGCTTGAATTTCAAGTCAACGGCCCCTTTGGTGGGCTTGTTCCATGTGAATAGGTTTCACCTACTGAAATAATAATAATAATGTGCACTTGTTCTGTATTCCATTTAATCTAATGTGGCGTAACTTCAGAGAAGAACAGAACAGCAGTCATTGCCATATTCATCCTTTATCTTCTAAATCAAGAATGGGTGCAATGAAAAGATAGAACTTGAACTGCATCAACCAATTCATCTACAAGAACTGCACCGTGCAAACTAGATATATATACCACAATATTCACCGTACCCTTACTTGCATTTTGGAATAACCTGTTTCCAATTCGGATCCAGTATCCACCTGGCTCTCTCTCTCTCTCTCTCTCTCTCAGGTAAATGTGACAGAAATAACGAAGAATTTTAGGGGCACAGCATTGCGTAGTCTACTGAGAAAGGTTTATAATAAGATTTTGATCGAGGAAATAAGGCATACAATAGAGGGACTGACAAAGGAAGAACTGGGTGGGTTCAATCAGGGAAGAGTGTGTGTGTGTGTGTGTGTGTGTGTGTGTGTGTGTGTGTGTGTGTGTGTGTGTGTGTATCAAATGTCTGTCATCAAACAGCTGTACGAGAAGTAACATATATGTCTTAAAGTAAAGGGGAAAAGGTGTATATAGCATACATGGACTTATAAATAAAAAGCCTTTGACAGAACTGATAAAGATGTCATGTGAAGTGTGTTGAAGATATATCATTACAATTAAATTAGCTGGGAGCGAACATAATTTTTATGATTAACGTGAAGCAGGCTTTACTATACACAGACACGAGAGGGACCGGTTATAAGTAATAACGGGACTGAGAAAAGGTTTGTTACGTTTCTG
>NC_089796.1:78568862-78587081 GCF_040412425.1 Macrobrachium rosenbergii
AAGCAAGAGACCACCCGTCGATAGTCCAAATCATATATGCTAGTGTCAGGCAACAAAAAACCTACCACCACGAACCACTCTATCTAGATGAGACAAATCTCTGGCAGAAACAGACATCCACACAAGAGAAAAGTATTCTAGTAAAGGAAGGAAAATGAACCTAAAACAGGTTGTGTTGATTTTATCATTGTTATAAATATGTGAGGGACTTTACGTATAATACCTAACATACCTTGGCACTACTGCTCTAAAAGAAGTACCAATGACTTGGGATTCTAATGTAACCTGTACCAAGGCAGAGGAAAGCCCAGTGAAGGGTTGTGAACCACCCAGGGGAGAAAAATGCCCAGTAACTGGAAGATACCCTCTCCCTCTTTAGGTCCATGAAAGCCACATCAGGACAGTCTACCGACTGAGAACGGCTATCACAGTGGTAGGAAGTGGTAAAACCTGCACATTGCTGCCCTAGGAAGTATAAATAATTTCGGGTACAGATATACTGATCCCCTCAAGGCAGAGGAGAGCCTAGCATAGGGTTGTGGACCCCTTTTATTGGAGGAAATGACCCTGAATAGAACATGAGCTTCTTTTCCTGATGCCAAAGATAATCAGACTTTTCATTCCCGTACGACAACAGGAAAAGAAAATAAGTGTCCCTGCCACTCTGCGTGGCATGAGTCACCAAATGTCAAGGTGCAGCGTTTGAAGCCCATACCCTACAATGATATTGAAAAATCCTGAATACATAATATAATACATACATAATATATATATATATATATATATATATATATATATATATATATATATATATATATATATATATATATATATATATATATATATATATATATATATATATATATATACATATATATATATATATATATATATATATATATATATATATATAACATTCAAATTCATCTTTAATAATCAGACGGGGTTTCTCCCATTTTCTCACGTGCCGATGACCACTTCATTATAAAAATTATATGGTATATTATTTCCAAAATAACGAAAAGTTTTACAAAGTGCCTATCAACTTAACAGTAAAGATCCTTCAATACTGTACTTACGGATCACAGGAGGCTCTCGATGATGCTCTTTGCACTACTGCAGACGATAACTGTTAACATGGCCAGCCTCAACTTGTGCGAGACGGAAAGCAGAGTAGTAAACAGAAGTTTCGTGCCAACTTTTGCCAGAATTCCATTCAGTCAGATGGTCGTATATCTGAAAGTACATAAAATTACGTTTAGGGTGAAAACTGTAAAAGCATATGCAGTACGATACAAAATGCTTTTGAAAAAAAATAAATAAAAAAGTAAAATACGTTAGAAAGGTTATACCTGTAATACCAATTATTCTCCACGACATACGTTCATTCCTGAACCAGCCTGATACTTCGAAGCAACGGGAGATTGCAAAAAGCTATACGGCTATTAAAAACAGTAAAAATAATTCATCAACGGAGAAGTTCACAAAGTGTAACATTACACTTTCATGCATTTCCAGAACAGATCTAATTTTCTTGGCAAAAAACAACAAAATCAAATAGGAGGGAAACCAGTGCCTTACTCTAGCCCATGTGCGAAAAATTTGGTCAATACCAACACTGATGCCATAACCTTTTCTCCCTTCTCCAAGAAGTAAATAGGTTTTAATCTTATTAATAATGCTACGAGAGAAATAGTAGCTGTCTGTTTACACGTGAGAATAAGATATCTCAGAATGCAACGAAATTTTCTAAACAACATTATTATTATTATTATTATTATTATTATTATTATTATTATTATTGTTATTATTGAAAATAATGGCTGTTTCTCCGGCATTCAATTTACACAGACTGCCGTGGAAGCAGCCATTATTTTCAATGCTACTGTCCTCAGAGAAGGTCTCCTCCCTAATAATTATTATTATAATCATCTTGTGCCATCCACTGAATATTATTATTATTATTATTATTATTATTATTATTATTATTATTATTATTATTATTATTAAGAAGGAGCTGAGCAGGCCTCTCGAAAGCTTATTTATTTTATCATTTGTAAATATTACTTTACATAAATGTGGATTTTGTAAATTCACGGGATTGTGAAGAAGATTTGCATTATTATTATTATTATTACTCAAAAGCCACGATTCTCTTTCACTGTGTACACTTCAAACGAAAACGAAATTACTTTAAGCCAAGCTGTAGAAAAGCGTCGAAGGCTCGAGAAACAGCCGTCACAACAAAATCCAATATAACGAATTCAACCCTCCATTTAGCACAACTATGCACCGGGGACTGCCACTTGAACAGGCAAGTTCGGGAAAGGGCCATAAGAGGGAGAGAGTAAAGGTATTAAGAGATGAAAGGGGAATGCAAAATGGATATAAGTAAGAGAGAAACGGAACGGACGGCAAACGCAAATGAACATAGGGAAACTAAAATAAGGGAGAGATAATTCAAATTAAATTTATTCCTTCTGAAACTTGTTGAGGGTGAGTATCTACAATGTCGGGCAGCACAAAGAAAATTGACGAGTTAAAATAAGAGGCTTGCCTGAAAAACACCGGATGTCATTTTGACATGTAAATCGTTCTTTCACAGATGGAAATGACATTCTCACTCTGCTGTCTCTGTCCTTAATTGGTTTCTTTTACAATCAAACATTTCTTGCCTATCAATTCCCGCCTTAACCTTTACTACCTAAAAATGGCCTGGCAGAAAGGTAAAAGTTTTTGCTTCGAAAATGTTTGACAGTCAGCTGGATTTATATTGAAGTTACGGACCTTGCCGATGAAGCTAGATATTTTGGGGTAGCCTTATACATCAATACATTTATGAACTGTGCACACACACACACACACGCACACTTGTCCGAAGCCAAAGCACTTTCACGCATTTATTCACGCATCTTGTGCCCCGAAGATGAGTGAACAAACACGTGAAAGCGCTTTGGTACTGAACTTCTGCCTATCATTTCCCTGTGGTATTTGCTTATATACTGAAGTCACGTGCATCTACTGTGATTTTTTAAGATATATATATATATATATATATATATATATATATATATATATATATATATATATATATACATATATATAGTGTGCGTGTACATTTCCTGAAGGGAGTGTATTCGTTGAGTTATTAAAGCACACATGATATTCGAAAGCCTTCTATATGGATTGCGGTGCCATTTACCGTGTCATATTCATGACACAGCGTGTTACAAAAGAATGGGCGGATATTCGAAGGGTATTCTTATATTCCCTTATTAGGCGTACGCTGAGTCAAAATATATCAGGATTATTCTATATATGCTCATGTTGCCCTCATTTTACAAGCTCTCTTTTCAAAGGAAAGAGTCCTGAGCTACACTCCAAGAATAACTTACAGGTTTCTGTCAACCTAATTTTACTGAATTGAATATAGAATGCAGGTGATTCAGTACTGAAACAGAAATTGATAATGTGTTAAGGTCTGAAAGGGTGCAACAGGAGGAAAACCTCGCAGTTGCACTATGAATCAACTGTTAGGAGAAGGTGGAAAGTAAGATGGAAGAAAGAGAATATGAAAGGAGGTAGAGTAAAAGTAAACAAAGTGGTTGCAGCTAGGAGCCGAAGGCACACTGCAAAGAACCGTGGTAATGGCTACAATGCACTGCATGTGGTGCACTGATTTGCGCTACCCCTACGGAGACTAAATCAAACACAGTCACTTTTCTCGTCATGAATAAAGATAAATTCAGATGGAAATTGTGGCATAGGTTTTGTGTGGCCAAGAGTAGAGGACTTCCCCGAATCGTGCTAATATCTGACCTTATATCAAGACTTCTAAGTGCTATTTAATGCTTTCATTTATTTTACATCTTGTTCACCTAAAGTGATCATCACTATCTATTTGAAAGGTGATTTAAGATCAAAAATATTATTTGGGAGACTTTTAAATGGAACCAAGGAATGTTATCAATAAGCTAACTCCTATTTTCAACAGTAATTGCAGGAAATGCGTGAAGTTAATTTTGTAACAATACCCAAAATATTTTTATACAGAAGTTATAATCAAATGTTAACACACATCTCTTAAAATTTAATATTACCCTTGTTAATAGGCATCAATACGGATGTATAAAATGGTTTTTCAGCGACAGACCAAAGTGATAAAATATGAAATCGAAAAGCCAATATAAATATTAATGTTGAATAAAAATAAAACAATTACCGTCGATATGACGTTCGTCAGTTAAAAATGTTTAAACAATTTGCCATTTTTATTTATTTTAGGTAAATAACAATATATATTTCCTGGATACAAACATCAAACTGAAAACACGCAGCGTATGGGCTACATCAAGTCAAAATAAATGAATAAATAAATAAAAATAAAGGAAAATGTTCCAGTTTGTACACAATGTTTTACCTGTTGTGCAAGTAATGGATCGGTAATTGTTCAGTAGTAATTCGTGCATAAATGCATCAAAAGCCGCACTAATATCAAGTAGGTTTATCAGGATACAATATTAGACCTTCATCTGCCCTTTTCAATAGGTATACTACACGGCTTCCGTTAAATCACCTTACCAACCGTTAAACTGCCTTTCCAGATTATCAGTTAGTTGTTGGGTTTTGTTCACCTTCCCAGCACTAAATCTTTGCCGTTCATTATTCTCCCTCTGCTTATTAATTGAAATGTCAGCCTTGTCATCAAATGTAAAATGGATCTCATCCCGACTGGTCGTTATGTACGCAGGCCTAATCCATTAGTGGATGAAATGACAGGAAAGCTGAAAATGACAAAAAAAAAAAAAATCTGTGCCTGCATTTTCCTTTTTGTCAGAATAACACATATGACTGTTATTATTACTACTGCCATTGTTTAAACGATTTAAGCACTCAAATTCACTTTAAAGTACAAATAGACCGAGTGAAACCAAATTATAAAGAAACACTGGCAAATGATGATAAGATACATAAATAAAATCCAGGAGAAATACTCTAGATAAGCGTCTGGAGCCTTTCAAAACCCAATCAGCTTTTCCTGGGCCCCTAGCCGCCACCCAACAAAATCTGATCGAGATCCATCGACAACCTTTGAGATATCTTGTTGACAAACAGATAAATGACCATAGAGAGTGGATCCATAGCTTCTTCAACCTCAAAGAGAGAAATCATCGTCCACATAAGTTTACATGACCTGTTTTAAACACTAGCTTTTTGAACCTTGTTCTTTTGTCGTCTAATAAAATGAAGCAAATGTTTGATATAAAAATAACTTGTTTTGGATCGTAAAAGGTCGCTCAATGTCTCTGAAGCAACATGACATGTCTCTTTATTTGCTCTAGTTCATTTTCTGACGATATCTGCTCCAATTTGATTTCCATTCCCTGCTAAATTTATTCGTTAATCCTGGCGACTAACAAGAAGTTTGATCATGCTGTTAACTGGTCCTTTCCGGACATTTCGTGTATAATTATCCTGACGAGTGACTCTTTCAAAAGCGAAGGTATATTAACCTTGGAAAATACATATACACACACATACACAACTGTCAACTACGACAATCGTACTAGAACGGATGGCCGAATTAACCTGGTGAAAAACAGTCCCATAATATTAACCGCTTCATGCGCCTACACACTTGAGGCGCCTACGCACGGACATACATTAGGCCAATATTCAATATTTACGAGAAAGCATCATTCCTTGACATTTTCCTGTTCAATGCTTTACGAGAAAAGCATCATTCCTTGATTTTCGTGTTCAATATTTTACGAGAAAGTATCATTCCTTGACATTTCCTGTTCAATATTTTACGAGAAAGCAATTTTTCTGTTCAATATTTTACGAGAAAACATCATTCCTGACATTTTCCTGTTCAATATTTTACGAGAAAGCATCATTACTGGATGTTTCCTTGTTCAATATGTTACATGAGAAGCATCATTTGATGTTTTTGTTCAATATGTTACGAGAAAGCATCATTCCTTGACATTTTCCTGTTCAATATTTTACCAGAGAGCATCATCACTTGATATTTACCTGTTCAATATTTTACGAGAGCATCATTACTTGATATTTTCTGTTCAATTTTTTACGAGAAAGCATCATTACTTGACATTTTCCTGTCCAATATTTTACGAGAAAGCTCATTCCTTGACATTTTCCTGTTCAATGTTTTGAGAGCATCATTACTTAATATTTCCTGTGCAATATTTTAAGGATTCTTGGAGCATCAGAGGTTTCAAATTTTCTGGCAATCAAGTCAGATCAAATGAACAACATACACACCACACACACACACACACACACACACACATATATATATATATATATATATATATATATATAGTATATATATATATATATATATAAATATATATATATATATATATATATATATATATTATATATATATATATATATATATATATATATATATATAAATCTTTTGTAATTTAATAACTAAGGTAAAAACTAATTAACTCGTTTCCATTTAACAGAATCTAGACAAATAGAAAGCTCTGAAATACTTTACATTCAGTCAATTAACCAACAAAAGTTCTGTATTTTCATCCACTCTCATAGTTTCAAAAAGAAACCAGCATAAAACTTATTCAAGTACCACAATAGGGTTGATAGAGTAATTATCAAATGAATGCAACACGGATTGATCAGTCACATGAAGGATATGTATATGTATATTATACACACATATATATATATATATATATATATATATATATATATATATATATATATATATATATATATATATATATATATATATATATATATATATATATTATATATATTATATATATGTATTTATTTATATGAGTCCGCTCATAAAAGTTTCAGTTGTCAAACTCTTGGTCCCCACAGATGTCCATTCCGTTATCCCTTCATTATTTTACCTACGCAATGAGCCTCCATATTTTCTGTTATGGCACCATTTCTAACTCTACCCTTCCAACAAACTCCTTACTGTTCTCCTTAAAGGTTTTATTCTCACATCGACAACCTTTCGATTATTTTCACTGTAATGCCAAGATCCACGCCCATATGATAGTATGTGACAAAAATAAATACACTGCTTCGACTTGTGTACCTGCTAATACTCGTTTAAAATTAATATTTGTTCCCATTTTCTTTTTCAACAATACTAAACTCAACTATATCGTAACCAAGCCGTTATTCTAACGTATTTTCAATGTAAAAAAATTTATAGATTACATCTAATGGAAGGTATGAATCATCATCGGCCGCAGGAAACGCTACTGCGCATGAGCCATGCCGAAATCACTATCACTATCACAGACGGTAGCTATCACTATCACAGACAGTCACCATTAAGATAGTACGAGTGAGGCTGTATTATTGTGTGTTTTTCGTAACCCAAACTTTTGTTCTGTGTGATTACGATCTGAAATTTCGAATTGATCTTGAGACTGGTGAACGGGAATCAAAACAGAGATGGGTGAAGCGAGTAGAGGATCGAAATTACTAGTTAAAATAAATGACACTGGCTAAAATTACATTCCCTCCTAGGCTATGAAACCCGTTTGCGAAATGTTGGGTTACTACATACCATGTTCACACACATATGTGGCAAATAAAACATCTATTTAAAGAGGCATTTTACTCTGATGGAATAGAAATGGAAACGATGTTACCTCGGTACTACTTCAGTTTTTGAACAAAATGCTGTGTACCTATTATAGGCAGAAGTTATGGTGGCACAATGTTGATTTCTGAAACATCACTGCATTTATCACATCCACAGCATCTGATGTAACAAAAGCACAATAATCCACAAAGAAACGTACCAACAGAATGAAATAACCAACGTGCCCGTACATCCACCAACGCAGGTTTCACCTTAGCCTATTCTAATGGCGGCCATATGCACTTTCGAATTTTCTCCAATTGGCCTAATCCTTTTAGAATGTGCCTCAGTTAGCAGATAACAGTTACTTTCAGTGGCACTGCCATCATATTCACATACTGGCACGCCCATCTCATTCGTAAATCATTTCCATCCCAACTAATGACGCTTTCATAGGCTGTGGCTAACACGTACCGGCCTGAAAGTCAACACCCAAGCAAATTCCTGTGTAGTATCACGCATCAGCCATCCACACATGAAACATGGCTTTCCGGGTGAAACTATGTACATTTCTTGTTTCATCACCTGTTTCTGTTAGTAAATTATGCAATGATCACCTCTAAAAAAGGTTATAACGCGATACGGAAGATGGTGACAACCAGACTGAATGAATCAGGGGCAACGCAGACTACGACATTCTTCGTCTCAATGGTCAATCATTTTAACAATCAACAATGAGGGTAAATGTTACTTTTTTTAGTCAGCGATTACCAATAGAAATTGAGGCAAGGAATTCGTAATGGCGTCTCATCTGATGTTATATGAAGCCCAAACTGCCTCTAACCCACCTGACACCGTAATATACCAACAAGGCCCTCTGTAAGACAAGGATCAGTGTACCTTGACGCCATAGCGTATTGGCGCCTAGTTTGAATTGTAATACGTTGGCTGGAAATCAGTTAGTTTTGGGGTGAAGCGTTAAGAGTGGGATCCTTACGATGGATGTATTTGTCATATCCAAAGTGAAGCAGCATCGGTGCTTTTGAATGCAACAAGCAGTTATCGTATAATAATGGTAATAACTTGAAGTAAACATTTCGAAAAGAATCTTGCCTTATGCCGAGTCACGTGAGCGTACGCCGTAGTGGGGATGCGGTTGTGTTGCCGTTGCGTGATCGTTTTTCTTGTTGTGTTTTTTGCTGCTGTTCGCGTTTTTTTAATAATGAATTATATATGTTGTTATTATTGCAGCTTTGTCATGTTTTTTTGTGATTATTTAATACTGAATGTGCCGTTGTTGGAGTTTTTGTTAAGCTGCAATAATAACAACATATCTTCCATATGTTGCTGTTCTATAATTGCGATTGTGTTGTGTTGGTGGAAACGTTTTGTGGCACTGTTTTACTGTTGCGTTGTATCGTCTGTCGTTGTTGTATTGCTTGAAAAGGTTGTTGTAATTTTTGCCATATTTGTTGCTGTGTACTTTATGAAATTGATGCTGTGTTTGCTGCTGTTGAGTGTACGTGACGTTTTTTTGCTGTTGCACTTTTAAACAGTTTTTTTTTTGAGTGCATTTGATGTGTTGTTTTATTACTGTTTTAGCTTAGTTGTACTAGTTATATTTGTTGCTGTGTTGTATTTAATGTTATTTCTGTAATTTTGGGGCTTTTTTTTTTTACGTAACGGAAAACATGTGACTTTTTCTGTGTTCAGATAGGATTTGCCTATGTGTTAGTGGTTAGGCTAAAAGCTGAACCGGTCCGCAACTCGAACCAAAAGCACATTTTGAAACCCATCGTTGCTAAATCAGTCTTCCTATGTTCCACATGTTTAGACTACTGGATATCACTCTGTAGACCCATTCATTTCCTTTAGTTTTTATCGCGTTACCTATCTAGACTGTTTACATTTGTTGTAAGTATTCCTTTACACATAAATTAGCAAAAAATTAGTTGAATATGGAAAAAATATGACCTGTTATTTCTTTTTCAATTTTTAAATTATATGTTATCTTATAAATAGATATATGTCCTTAAAAAACCCTTAACTTTATTTCCTTTCAGGCTTGCGTGAGTGCAGACCACTGTAGCTTACACTTTCAAGGTATCAAACTTTTTTTTTTTACAGTTGTAGAAGGGCTAGAAGTATTTCCAGTGTTACGTGAAGTAATGCCAGTTACGTGTGGAGTAATGCCAGCGTTACGTGGCACGCCATGTTACGTGAAGTAATGCCAGTGTTACGTGAAGTAATGCCAGTATTATGTAGTAATGTGGTTACGTGGAGTAATGCCAGTGTTACGTGAGTGAAGTAATGCCAGTGTTCCTTGAGTAATGCCAGGGTTACGTGAATAATGCCAGGGTTACATGTGTGCCAGCGTTACGTGAAGTAATGCCTGCGTTACGTGAAGTAATGCCATTGTTACGTGGAGTAATGCCAGTGTTACCTGTAAATGCCAGTGTTACGTGGCCAGCATTACGTGGAGTAATGCCTGTGTTACGTGGAGTAATGCCAGCGTATAATGCCCGTGGTGGAGTAGTGCCAGTGTTCCGCGGAGTCATACCAGTGTTACACGAAGTAATGCCAGTGCTACGTGAAGTAATGCCAGTGTTATTTGGAAGTAATGCCAGTGTTACTTGGAGTAATGCCTGTGTACGTGGAGTAATGCCAGTGTACGTGAAGTAATGCCAGTGTTCCGTGGAGTAATGGCAGTGTTACATGAAGTATTGCCAGTGCTACGTGAAGTTATGCCAGTGTTACGTGGAGTAATGCCAGCGTTACGTGAAGTAATGCTAGTGTTACGTGGAGTAATATAAGTATGGTTTAAAGTGTGTTACTTCGATTTTCGATCAGTTTTAGGCAGGAGTTGATAAGATTCAAAAGCCATGTGTAAGGAATATTTACAGACACTTTTTCAGAAAAAGAATGCTGGTACCGAATGATACCAGGGTAACTATTCTCCTTGTATTCTAATAAATCTTTATCTATTTATCAATTTATTTTTTCTGTTTTCTAAATGAAACCTCGTCTTCTGCATTTCTTTTATTAAATGCCATGCCTGAACTTAAGTTGTTTCTGTAGATTGTTACATGGCGAATAGGCTTCACCTCAATAATAATTAGCTGAAAGCCATGGAGAAGTCATGCTCAAAAACAGAGAAAACCCTTGGCATAGGGTCTGAAAATGCTAGCAATGATTTATACGACTGACTTTATTGAAGCGTTTCGATACGAAATGTATCAAGAAGTATTTGAAATGAAAGAATCGATCATGACAGGATTTAAATGCTGCAAGATGCTTAGCCGTCTTAGCGATATGCACTTGTCAGGTTCTTTTTTTGAAAAAGTCTATCCTCCTCTGGATGCGTTCGTTCAAATACCTGTTAGTGAGGTGGCCGGCAATTAAAAAGTCACGGGAAAAGTCAGAAAAAAAAGTCAATTTTGACTAGGAAAAAGTCCCATTAATTTATGGTGGCAGTTAAAGCAACAAAACAGAAAATATTTTGGATCTTTCCTAGACAGTGACCCCATCGTTTTCGGGGGTCGTTATCTAGGACTAATATTTCTTGGGGTCATTATCTTTGTCGATATTTACAATCTTTTGTTTATGTTTTATGGTCATCCCCAACGAGCGTACCACACACGCCGCAAAGGTGGATACATACCGTGTTTTATAAAACCCCCTTGGGGGGTCACTATCTAGAAAGATTCATGACTTTTTTCCTGTGGCTTTTGTGCCTTTTATCTGGATTCGTCAGTGAGTTCCTCTTTCTTCTTTTTATACTGCGAGGGAATCGGTAATCGTCGGAGTGCACGGTTTGATGACTTAATTTTTTTGTGCTGTCAAATTTGGGAATTCGCTTTCTGATTTCCTCGGCTCGGCCATCTTCCTTTTGATAGGCAGCTGTCATTTCCATTTGAATTAAGCTTAACTATTTTTTTTTTCACGAGAAAAAATTATATATATATATATATATATATATATATATATATATATATATATATATATATATATATATATATATATATATTCATACGTGTAATTATAATCATTCTGACATGTGATTTATATATTAATACCACCCAGTCTTTAATCTTCCTGATATAATGATACATATATATATATATATATATATATATATATATATATATATATATATATATATATATATATATATATATACATACTGTATATACTTATATATATTATATAAAAACCAATGCTACACTTATCTCCTCAAAATGTCAATGTACATACTTTCATGAATTTGGTTCGCTATTTATGCCATCATAACGATCACATAAGGCCTTTAGCATTCTTCTTGCAAATCTTAGTGGCATCTGTTTGGTTTCTTGAGAGAGTGTGTGTTCACCATGTGTAGACCAGATGATATTACTGGGAAAACATCTTCGACACGTGAGTCTTGTGGTGGAAAACAAAGAAATACTTTCATTTCCGCGTTATTATCATTATTAGAATAGTTTATACCATACCATTGAGCTGATTATCAGCTCTCACAAGGCCTTTTTTTTACTTGGGGATATTATTTTTTTATATTTTGTCGATTAAACTACAATTTTTCAAAACATTATAATTGGATCAGTTGTAAATGTTGAGGCTTCTACGAAATTTCACGGTGATTTATTTCAAAACTTGCCGCGCCGATTGTACTCTGGACAGTCACACAGTAAATGTATGATTGTTATCATTGCTTTACATGCAGAGCATTCAGAATCATTGATGTCCGTGTATTAGACGAGAATGGCGTGTTCGGAGACGTGTCAGAATTACTTACGTCTGTCTCTGTCTCTCTGGTATGATGAACTCCACTTTCCAACACCTGGTTTTGTTTATTTTAACTTTCAACTTAATCTCCTCAGATCTCGAGGAATGGCAGTAGGTATTAGTGTATTACAGGACGCGACTAGTAATCTTAATATACCCGTAGTCTAGACGTTTCCCTTTGTTCTGTTTTTTAAGAACAAGTCTCTTCATACCCTTCAGAGTTTACTGGCAAACACTTCCAGTTATGAAAACGCCAGGACAAGTGAAGGTGCTGTTAAAGTTAAGTATATCTTAGTTTAACCAGACCACTGAGCTGATTAATAGCTCTCCCTAGGGCTGGCCCATGAAGGATTAGAGTTATTTACGTGGCTAGGAACCAACTGGTTACCTAGCAACGGGACCTACAGCTTATTGTGGAATCAGAACCACATTATGACGAGAAATGAATTTCTATCGCCAGAAATAAATTCCTCTAATTCTTCACTGGCCGATCGGAGAGCGAAGGTGCTACATACAACGAAAACCTGTACTTTCGGCCAGCCAAAGAATAGAGCATTCAATTCACTTCAAAGATTTATTGACATATATTACATATGATCAAATGGGGTGTATCAGCATGCTGGCACCCTCCAAAATATTTTAACAATACATCGTTCAGCTTCCAAAATTACTTGTTCCAATAGAAACTGGGTCATTTCTTCATGATTCTGGAACCATAACACACCTGCTCTGAAACTATGTCAACACTTCTGTCCTTAAATTCTGAAAGTTCAGTACAATATAATACATGATGACATAATGTATGCGAGTTTGGCCGTTACATATTTACATGAAAAATCAGTACCATCACCAACATAGAGTATAAAATTAAACATGCAAACAAGTTATTTGATATTGAAGGTCAAGGCAGGAGACGCTTGTTGTCATCCCTCCGCAAAGTGAATAACAAATGCATTTACTTATTGTGAGAGGATGGACTAATATTTCCTACTGTCCAACGTTAGCAGTCCTCATATATATCCCTGTTCTGACGGTGCAAGAAGACAGAATAGTCCCTCTCGTAATATGGAGTTATGTTAGGAATGTTGGAATAGACCAATCATAGTCATGAAGCATAACTTATGTATTAGTCAACGCCTTGCTGAATTGCTTATTAATTTAGAAAAGGAAGAGAAAGTAATCTTTCCACTCTGATGTTAGTTAATTTAGAAAAGAAGAGAAAGTAATCTTCCATCACTAAATTGATGTTATTAATTTTAGAAAAGGAAGATAAAGTAATCTGGCTTCTCTCTCTCTCTCTCTCTCTCTTAAATTGATGTTATTATAGAAAAGGAAGATAAAGTAATCTTCCACCTCTCTCTCTCTCTCTCTCTCTCTCTCTCTCTCTCTCTCTCTCTCAAATTGATGTTATTAATTTAGAAAAAAGGAAGAATTATTAATTTGTAATCTTCCACTTCTCTTATTAATTCAGAAAAGGAATATAGGCAATCTCTCTTGATGTTAATTTAGAAAGAAAGTAATCTCTCTCTCTCTCTCTCTCAAATCTCTTATTAAATTGATATTACTTAGAAAAGGAAGAGAAAGCAATCTTGATATTATTAATTTAGAAAAGGAAGAAAAGCTCTCTCTCTCTCTCTCTCAAATTGATGTTATTAATTGAAGTGAAAGTAATATTAGTCTTAAATTGAATTAGTTTAGAAAGGAAACAAAGTAACCTTCCACTTTTACCCTACGTTATTTGTTCTGCAAACAAACATCCCGACACGCACAGTACCAAATTGCACTGTGCACAAATTTGTCATAGATTCAATTGTTCCAGCTAAATAGTGAAAATAGCTTTAATCTCTGCTGGGATCACAAATGGCCACATGATCCGGTTTGGTAACTATCCCTTCTCTGTTTTTGTTAAAATTTTCTGTCTTGTTTTTATTTCAAACTTACTATAGAGAAAATACAAAAACACACACATACACACATAACTTTTTCTCTCCTAAGGGGGAGGGTGACTCGAGAAGCTGTTTGACCCAGGCCATATTTGCTTTACATACCTTTTTTTTTTTTTTTTAATATGAAGCCGTTTCCGTATACAAGCCCCGTAGGAGGTTAGTGCTGCCAGTGCACTCATTTAGTGCACTGTATGCAGTACTTTAAGGTTCTTCGCAGAGTTCCCTCGGCTCCCAGCTGCAACCCCTTTCATTCCTTTTACTGTACCTCCCGTTCATACTCTCTTTCTTCCATCTTACTTTCCACCTCTCCTATCAATTGTTTCATAGTGCAACTGCTTTGAGGTTTTCCTCCTGTTACACTTTTCAAACCTTTCTACTGTCAATTTCCGTTTCAGTGCTGAATGACCTCATAGGTCCCAGTTCTTGGCCTTGCCTAAACACTATATTATTCCATGCCAGTTTAGCAAAAAAGTAGGCCTTTCCGATTCATAAGTTAATTTAGTGTTGGGTGATTCCGGGTACCTCACGAATTTGTTAATATTAATGATACTAGACATGAAATGATGTTTTAACGGGAAAGACTTGGAGGGAAGGATTCTAGGAACAGAATGCCCGCATGTTAAGAAAAGCAGAGGAAAGAAAATGGTTTGTGAATGGGATTTAGTCAATGCGATATCATTTTCATGGTGTGTCGTGGATTTTTCTCAGAATTTTATTATCATGTGAGAAGAAAATTATTATTATTATTATTATTATTATTATTATTATTATTATTATTATTATTAATAATAATAATAATAATAACTATTCACACGGACAAGCACACACCAAAGGGCCAATGAATGTGTGATTTCAACCTCCCACCACAGACCCCACTACAGCAGTAACTGATCATGACACAGAGCCAGTGATTTTTCATCGGCCTAGGGAGACGCGAACCCACGACATCTGGGTGGCACGCCACGACACTAACCACTATACCACTGGAAAGACAAATTTCAGCATGTTTGCTAACTTTCTTTTAAAACGCGTGGCTAAAATGGATGACGAATAGGAGGATTTCAGATTTCTCAGCAATTTTTTATGGGAAAAACAACCATATGCGTTATCAAAATTCCGAGCCTGTAGAATATCTTGCAGATCTCAACAACTAACCAGTTTTGATTGCTAAAAATACGTGCTGTCTGGTTGCCTTCGAACAGATTTATAGCTTGGCCTGTTCGATATGTGAAAATGTCCGTTACTATTTATATATGTACAACTTAAGTGTATTTTTTTATGAAATTGTGAATACTGTAGTCATTTCGCACCATAAAGTTTTATCTTTCCATAAAAATCTAATAACTGATTAAGATATTCTGTATACCGGAACTTAAGGAAAAAATCAAGAAAACAATAAAGTTTTATCCTTCCGTAAAATCTAATAACTGATTAAAATATTCTTTATACCTGAACTTGGGAAACCTTCCACAAAAATCCTAACAACTGATTAAAGATATTCTGTATACCCGACCTCAGGAAAAAAAAAAAATCGAGAAAAACCATTCCTGGGGATGTTGACTGGTCTTTTGAGAACATAGATTGACCGTCGCCGCCGCCAGCGCCAGCGTCTCCAGAAATAACTTCGAAGAAGAGCTAACAGCATCTTTTTAAATCTCGCGTTTGGCGTACATCCCCTTGAAGAGTAGTAAAGGCTGCCCAGATACCATCCTATACATTCTCACGAGAACGCCATACATTTTCGCAGGTTTTTTTTTCTTATGCCGTCCCCAGATAAACACCACAGGTTTCATTTTTTCTCCACAAAACGGCTCCCGCTAAAGACATGTTGGCTTCCCTTTTGAGAAGGGGACGCTTTACGAGGATCAACAAACACGAAGCTAAAGGAAGCGAGGTTTAGATACCGAAATGCAAGGGAGGAAAGAAAAAAAAAAGATTGAAAAGGAAAATATTCTGAGAGATAAAAATTGTAGAGGAAAAATTCTAAGTGGAACAGATCCTCAGTATGTGATATTTTGATTAGTGCTTTCATCGAGAACAATTAATGTTTTATTTTTACAGCACCTTACTCTGAAATATTATTACTATGTTATTGATTATATAGCCAGACGCATCGTACCCAATTAGAGAGTTGATGAGCATCCATAGTAATTATAATTATTGGTATAATTTATCATGTTTGAGCCGTGCCCTTGGGGTGTCTGGCTTTTTGATAAGTAGCAAAGTACGTTAACTAAGACCCCGTATTAGAACTGCACTTGAATAGTTTCTAGATATCATACAGCTAACAGCAGCTCCCATAGTTGCTAACTTTAGGCAACCAGTACTTAGGAATTTGTTAGGTTGGGGTTCATTAAGTTTAAAGTGTTACTTTATTATTTTGTGTTTCTAAGGCTGTAAATTTAAGTAGATAGTTTATTTTTTTTTATTGATAGATAGTAAGCATTTATTTTATAAGACAACCCAAAAATCATTGAACAGTTTGAAGTCAAACTGTCATAAGAGCGATTCTTCCGCCCAGAACCCATATCATTCCCAGGAACAGTGAATTTAAGGATATAATGTTTAGTTCATTTGAAATTGTCTGCTTAGTATATTGTAATATAAATTTATTTATTGGGGCAGCATATTCATTGTGAAATTAACGTTTCTGGACTTTGATGTGACTGTAGGCTATCAAGCAAAAAATAACTTATTAAATTAATTGATTACACTGACTTTCACTGTGGAAATTAACTTTCAGGCTTTGGTGTGACTGTAGGCCATTAAACAAAACATGCATTGGGTAGTACACCTTACATGTATGATCCTACTGTCTGGTAACTTATTAAATGATTACACTGACTTTCACTGATCTTCCCTTGTTTGACTTCATAATCTTGATGCATTCAATAGTTTACCTCAGTTGTTAGGGTAATTTCACTTACATTGTCCTGAAGCACAGTAATGTATTGGTTAAAAAACGATGGAGATATAAGAGTTGACTATCAGAGTTACGGGTTGATAGCACTTACAAGCAGTGTATGTAAGCTGTTTGAAAGGATGGTCAATAACACCAGATTGGTCTGGTATTTGGAAGAAAAAATCTTTTTATCTAAAACGGAAATTTGGCTTGGAAAGAATATTAGTATTTTAGACCCACTATTAATGTTATTACGGAGATCTAAAATGCTTTTGCCATCCAGAATCGTCACACGGAATCATCTTTGATATGGAGAAAACATGATACCACTTGAGAATGGTTTTACAAAGCAGTTGACTATCTTAGGGCATTGAGGCAATATTTATTAGTTCATAAAGTTTTTATGTTAGATCCCTACCTAAAAGTTAGCGTAGGATAAGTTATTTTCTCTTCCTGTTTACAAGGTGGTGTCCCACAAAGGAAGCTTGCCAGTCTTGCATTTTCCTCTTCCTGTTTACAAGGTGGTGTCCCACAAAGGAAGCTTGCGAGTCTTAGCATTTTCCTCTTCCTGTTTACAAGGTGGTGTCCCACAAGGAAGCTTGCCGAGTCTTACTCTATTTGTATTAGCGATCAACAGTTTAATGGACCCCCTGGCAACTGGGGTCCAAGGTCATCATTTGCAGATTACTTCTGCTCTACTGCAGCCGATCTACTGCTGGAAGCATATAAATGACCTTGCCAGCTGGGTTCCAACAGGCACTGAATGTATTGAAGGTTCACATTTTGATTTGGGTGCAGAATGAAAAAGCTCTACTTTTGGCTTTTTGTCTGTTTTAGCAAGTTTGATTATGCCTGTCAAACTTATGAATTTTCTTATAACACTAATTTGAGAAGTTAGATGTGCGTATAACATAGGACAACCGATACGTACAGGGCATGCATACAGCACTTCACCTGTGTATGAGGACTCTGCTGACCCCCCG